>NC_084994.1:13702697-14002697 GCF_963854185.1 Sardina pilchardus | reverse complement strand
CTTGGGGTGGTGTTTCTAGAGTGGAAGTCCAATGGTTTTAACGATTTTAATTACATTACACCAATGTCCAATGATTTTAACGATTTTAATTACACTACATCGCCTCCCTACGCCTCCCGACCCTGTCAACAGGATGACAGGATGACACGTCCAAAGACATGAAGCATTCTGGACTTTTGCTCTGGGGGCGCTGCTACCAGGGGGCCTGGGCGGCGGGGCGGATCAGATTGTGTGTCCTGGTCGGGCCGTGGTGTGTGTTCGCGCGGTGTTGTGGTTGGGGTGGGGCTGGCGCGGGCCCCGTTCTCTCTGCTCGCGGATGGTGGTGGGGGGTTGTCTGCGGATGGGTGGCGCCGCCTGTGGGCGGACTCTGGCTGGCCATGCTCAGCCATGCTGCTCCGACGCGCGGTTCGGGGGTGGTGTTCGCCTGGGGGGGAGGCATTGGGGGGGGCATTGTGGGTGGGTGGATGTTGCGTGCGTGGTGGATGGGTGGATGTTTGCATGCGTGGTGGACGATGTGCGGGATGCCTCTTCGGGTTTAACTGGGTAACCTATTCCTACGCACCTGTCCCCACAAAAGAGGTGTGTAAAAGCGTTTTGTAAACCCTCTATAGTATAACCATTTATATCACCATTGATATACTTATTAATACTTAATATGACTTACAGTAATACTAACACACTCTATTTCTCTTCCCTTTCCCCTATACCTCACCTGTGAGGTAAACCATTACCAGCCATCAACCATCTCTGTGCCTGTCCCTCATCACACCTGAAGTCACATCCCTATGACTGCCCTACCATCGCCTGCTGTGGTTCCCTGCCCGAATCTTTGGCCCTCGGATCTCAGCGACCCATCACCTTCCGAAATAACTAATGGATTACTAATGGACAATTTATTCCCTACACTGGACTATTTGAACGTTCATTCTCATTGTAACTTTCAAACTACAAATGACTGTACTGTAACTGACCCAAGGCAGATGGGTTGGGCCCTTGAGTCGTGGGTCTGTCTGAGGTTTCTTCCTATACAGTGGGTATAGTAAGTATTCACACCCATGCTAAAGTTGACTAAAAAGAGGAATATAAAATTATCTTTTGAGAATTGATTGTAATGCCTTAATTCAAAAAATTAGTAAAAATCAAACCGCTAAGGACACTAATTTTCTTTGTGATTGAAGAATGTATTGTAAATAGATAAATGTTCTTCCTTAAATACAGGTTGCATAAGTATTCAACCCCTATGTTAAATTCCCATAGGAGCAGGAGGATTTTTTATATGTTTTTATTTTTAAAGGCCAGCTATTTCATGGATCCAGGATAATATGCATCCTGATAAAGTTCCCTTGGCCTTTGGAATTAAAATAGCCCCACATCATCACATACCCTTCACCATAGATAGAGATTGGCATGGTGCTTTTTCCAGTTAGCCTATTAGCCTGTTTGATTTGCATTGAGCTCAATGAGCATCAAACAGGCTAATTGGCTAACTGTAAAAAGCACCATGCCAATCTCTAGCTATGGTGAAGGGTATGTGATGATGTGGGGCTATTTTAATTCCAAAGGCCAAGGGAACTTTATCAGGATGCATAATATCCTGGATCCATGAAATAGCTGGCCTTTAAAAATAAAAACATATAAAAAATCCTCCTGCTCCTATGGGAATTTAACATAGGGGTTGAATACTTATGCAACCTGTATTTAAGGAAGAACATTTATCTATTTACAATACATTCTTCAATCACAAAGAAAATTAGTGTCCTTAGCGGTTTGATTTTTACTCATTTTTTGAATTAAGTCATTACAATCAATTCTCAAAAGATGATTTTATATTCCTCTTTTTAGTCAACTTTAGCATGGGTGTGAATACTTACTATACCCACTGTATGTATCTCCAATTCTAGGTAGTTTTTCCTTGCCCCTGTTACTCATGGGCTCTCTTTGAATGTCTAACACTCTGTAAAGCGCCTTGAGACATGTGTAATGTATTGGCGCTCTATAAGCGACATTAAATTGAAATTGAATTGAAATGAATTATTCTCTTAGGGTTGGTGACATGAAAATTAGACTGACTGTCTTTTGCATCACTATTTAGGAAAATCTGAGAAAAATGTGATTTGCATAGTAATTTGGAACGCAGTGTGTGTGTGTGTGTGTGTGTGTGTGTGTGTGTGTGTGTGTGTGTGTGTGTGTTTGTGTGTATACATATATATTCTGTTCTAATATTCTATTAACTCATTTTCTATTTCCATATACAGTAAGTATGGATAATAAATAAAATAGTAGAACAGAATATATATATATACAGAATACATATATAAATAAATATATAAATAATAGTACTATTTTATATGTATTATTTATTTCTGTATATTTACGGATCAAAACAAAAAAACAATGGTGCCATGCTATCCACGTGGCGCTACATGCCCACCAAGTTTCGTGCACCCCGGTGCACCCCGGTCTTCCAGTGTCACGGGAATCCTTGACAGAATTTTGCTCCACACAATAAAAAAAAAATACAAATAAAATAAAAATATTACCATAGCTCGCTGCGCTACGGTCATAATTACACCTAAAGTGTAACACATTCACCAAGTCTGTTATTGTACAATAATGCAGCTGAAAATTAATTAATGGTTACAGCTCTATACACATCAGCCATTAAACAATAAACATATAGCAAACATTACGCTGATGTTAGTCATATCACCACACCCTGTTGTTGACAGAGTTGTTTCAAGTAGAGCATAATTTTACAGGGCAGCCTAGTAACTGATTTACAGTCTTGATCATGCTATTGTCTTCAAGCACCTGATCTCTGAGTCCTGCCTGACTCTTAACATAGAGGCACAGATCTCACTAGCAGGATACGACAATAGTCTACATGAGTCACCATGCTGACCTGGAGTCAGCTTCTCTCCTCTGGTGCTATTGGATAAACTGCCACAGACACAGAGCCCTGACCTCACGGCAGGCTTCAGCATATGGGTCACTATAATTATTAGACAAATCTGAACTAATTCTGTTGCTGAGATGACTTGGTATCAACAAGATATAGAAGACATAAGAAATCTGTTCAATTTCATACAGCTTATTTAAAATCTGAGCAACACAAGCTTCCGCAACTGAAGCGCTCCATTAGTGGAATGTAAAAATAGTTTTACAAAACTGATATTTTCAAATGTTCCACTTTCACGTCTGGTATATCCAGTTCCATTGATCTAGTGCAAGCTATTTGTTGCAGTAGATGCTCCGCAAACGGAACGCTTCAGCTATGTGCCCGGTGTAGCCTCTCTGTTCGGAACACGTTCCAGTACGGGGTCACATGAGGACATTGGATAGGCAGGAAGTCAACACAAGGACAACATTCAGTTTAAGTCAAGCAGCCCTAAAACATTGATTTCTTACCCTAGCTACCATTCAAAATGTTGCCGAAATTGATATGTACGATTTTGGAACCCTCTCTGCAAGTACAGTGCCTATAGAAAGTCATCATACCCTTTTGAAATAGTTACTTTTTTTTGTCTTACAGCCTGAAATCAAAACCCATTTTTAAAAAAATCTTTTCCAGTTGTATTAACAAATTTAGCTGTACAACATCAAAATAATGAAAAAAAAAGTAAACAGTTCTGAAAATTAATAAAAAATGAAAAACTAGAATAACAGGGTCGGAAAAGTCATCATACCCCTGACTTAATACTTTGTAAAGCTTCCTTTTGCTTTCATAACAGCCATCAATCTGTTTGGATATGTCTCTATTATAGCTTTGCACACCTAGATAGGGGAATATTTGCCCAATTTTCCGTACAGAAATGTTAAAATTTAGTCAAATTCTGTAGGGAATGGCGATGGACTGCTCTCTTCAAGTCAATCCACATATTTTCTATAGTATTTAAGTCAGGGCTCTGACTTTGCCACTCAAGGATATTCACCATCCTATCCTTAAGCCACTGCTTTGTTCTTTTGGCAGTATGTTTAGGATTATTGTCGTGTTGGAAGGCGAATGACCTCCCCATCCTCAGCTGTCTAGGAGAGGGACGCAGGTTTTCCTTAAGAATGTGGGTGTACTTGGCAGCATCCATTTTCCCTTCTATCCTGACCAATTGCCCAGTTCCCGCTGAAAAGAAACATCCCCACAACATAATGTTGCCCCCACCATGCTTCACACTAGGTATGGTGTGTTTTGGGTGGTGTACTGTGTTTGTTTTCGCCAAACATTGCGCTTGGAGTTCAGTGCAAAAACACATCTGGAATATTCTGCTACCATGTGGAAAAAGCTTATATGGTCAGATGAGACTAAGATCGAACTTTTTGGAGACTAAGATTGAAGTTTTTGGACTGAGCTCCAGGCGCTAACCAAACACAGTATACACACCCAAACACACCCAAAACACACCATACCTACTTTGAAGCATGGTGGGGGCAACATTATGTTTTGGGGATGTTTCTCTTCAGCGGGGACTGGGCAATTGGTCAGGATAGAAGGGAAAATGGATGCTGCCAAGTACACCAAAATTCTTGAGGAAAACCTGCGTCCCTCTCCTAAACAGCTGAGGATGGGGAGGTCATTCGCCTTCCAACACGACAAAAATCCTAAACATACTGCCAAAAGAACAAAGCAGTGGCTTAAGGATAGGATGGTGAATATCCTTGAGTGGCAAAGTCAGAGCCCTGACTTAAATCCTATAGAAAATATGTGGATTGACTTGAAGAGAGCAGTCCATCGCCATTCCCTACAGAATTTGACTAAATTTTAACATTTCTGTACGGAAAATTGGGCAAATATTCCCCTATCTAGGTGTGCAAAGCTATAATAGAGACATATCCAAACAGATTGATGGCTGTAATGAAAGCAAAAGGAAGCTTTACAAAGTATTAAGTCAGGGGTATGATGACTTTTCCAACCCTGTTATTCTAGTTTTTCATTTTTTATTAATTTTCAGAACTGTTTACTTTTTTTTCATTATTTTGATGTTGTACAGCTACATTTGTAAATAAAACTGGAAAAGATTTTTTTAAAAATGGGTTTTGATTTCAGGCTGTAAGACAAAAAAAGTAACTATTTCAAAAGGGTATGATAACTTTCTATAGGCACTGTATATAAACTTTCTTTTAGATAATTTGTTTACGTGCCAAAGTAAGGTCAATTACCGTTTTTTTCATTATTATAATTATTATTATTATTTCCACATTCAAACCATATCCAATTCCATTTCACAACAAAAATAATTCAAGGCACTCACCTTGAGATCTTCTTAACCGCCTAAGACATATTCCACCTGTACTGGCTGATAGCTGTTTCAGACTGAACTTTGTATTCCTGTAAGAAGCTGTTATAAAAGGTTTTACAGCTTAGATTACGTTGCACTGCACTAAAGCCTGTGCTTCCTGAAAGCTTCTTATAATGTTGACTTCACACGTTCATAGTCCTGAAGCCGAGGGTCAGAATTTCAGGTGAATCTGGTGTCTTTGTGTGTGGCACTGGCAGAAATAGACATCTCGGCAAACTCAGCAATGTAATAAGATGTCAGCCTGAAAGTTTCCTTTTGTAACAAGGTGGAGGCGTTTTATTTATTTTTATCATTACAGTATTATTATCATTTTTAAACTGGGAACTTTGATGCAGTTAAACCATACTAAAAGTGATCTCAGAATTGCTATAGAAAAGCAAAGAGATCAGCCTGACCTCTCGCCAATAGCAGAAGAATAGCAGAGCCCTTTTCTCCAAGAATCATACTGTTTTATCCAGCTACACCTTGGAATATTCCCAACTCTTTCAACTAGCCTGCAGTTCATTTGGTCATTTGGATAATACAGATGTTCACCAGTAGACTACAGAGAATTTCTTAATCTACAGATAATTTCTAACAGATACATTAGATTGCAATTAAATCATGATCAGACTGTTGCCCACATTACACGTATTAATTCAAGACCAAACATGAATGTGTTATATTCACAACATACATTGTACAGATATTTCAGAAGTGGCTATCAGACCAGTTGGGTTTTCATGGTATGATGATTCACTGGGCACCCTGCATAGTAGTAAGAAAGTCCTTTGAAATTGGGGTAGCCATTTGGTAGCCATGTTGCAGCTTTGGGCCAAATCCTGGCCTTATACCGTTTTCCTGGAGACGTAACCATGTGTGTGTTGACAGCATAGTGACACTGAAAGTTTGCACATTCTTTTAAAAACTGGAGGGGGGGGGGGTGGGTGGCTGATATAAAAAATAAAAAAAGAAGAAGAGAGGAGAACATAGGAGTGGAGACAAAGGCAGATGATGTGTAAAACAATTTATAAATCCTATGTTTGAAACGGGTGTAGCCATGTGGCAGCCATTTTGCAGGTTTGGCCCAAATCCTGGCCTTACACAAGTCTGATAGTGGATTGGCCCCTGACACGGGTGGTGTTGGAGGAGGAGCTCATGATCTGGCTCAGGTCCACTGAGGAGCCAGGCCAAAGCCCAAACCCTGGACAGAGGGGCTCAGTGAACGTGGAGTGGAACGTGTGCAGGTGGGTGAGTGTGTCAGAGGAGACGCTGTAGAAGGTTATAGTGCCGCCCGGCTGGTTCAGGTACACTCCTACTCTTCTGGACCCAGAGGAGGGGGCGGGCATTGCAGTGTGTTTATTATTGTGCCAGGCAGAGTAACGGAGAGGAGAGCAGGTCAGACTCCAGGACTTGGCGTTAGATCCCAGCAGGCTGTCAGTATTAGTCCATGGGCCAGATGAGATGTCGGTACCACTCAAGGTGGCAAAGGTTGCTTATACTTTTTGAAAACATACATGTCTGTAGTTAACATTTTTGTATGATAGCCCTTCTGGAGTCACAGCTAAATTAGGGTTATCAGCTGTTAAAGTTACCCTCCCCCATTGAAAAAACACATTTTGACACAGGTGCATATCTTGCTATTGGCCTTTGTTAAAGACATATTTGCATATTCTATTTTATTATGTTTGGTATCATTTTGAAGGGGACAATCTGAGCTTTCATTTAAGTCCTTTTGTGAACACTTTGGACAAGTACAGCCAACCCTGGAGCTCTTCAAACTTTTAATCACACACATTTTCCTGCCATTCCGCCTAAATCATATTTGTTCTTTTAATCCTGTGGCATCAGGGAGCATCAAAGATACAAAATGCAAACATTGCAATACTGGCATGACTCTAAGGATTCAGAAAATGTATCATTTGCCAATATTATCTCATTCTGAGGGGGTGATATTCAGCCTTATATCAGGCATGCCGTTTTTCGAAGAAAGCAGACCAAACAGTAAGCAGACCAAAGTCAGTAAGATTCACACTCATTTTATACATTTTTTGAAACAATGGGAATATAGCATAATCATTTTTCATTCAATTAACAACTATGAACAACCAACAATAGATTTTAGATTTGTCAGGTACTGTGAAAATATCATTGTAGGCCTACAATGGTAATAATACAAACAAAATGATATGATGATAATAAAAGATTATACTACTACTAATAATAATGATAATAATACTACTAATAATACTAAACAGCCTTCAGAACATCAACAGTACTAAAACAGGTCATCATTTTCTGAATCTGACTCCCCAAGTTCAAATGAAGAGTTATTTTCCAAAACGCTATATCCACCATTTTTTTTTAATTATTATTTTCATGAATTATTTTTTTTATATTTTGTTTTCCAAGTAATTTCAGAGGAACTGTATTGGGTTATGTTTAGTTGATTTATCTTTACTCAATCAAAACAAAACAACTGCAGTTTTTATTGATATTACCTGAAATACACAATTAAATAACATGAATTATTAATGTTTTCTGAAATGGATTTATAGCATTTTAGAAAAGAGCTCTTCAATATTGGCTGTGACTCCTCAGCTTTTTGGTTGCTGCAGGTCTGCAACCTATATGTCTGTGCAGGACAGTCCATTGGATAGTCCATGTGCAACCTGGCAGTTTGCATGAACGCACACACTTGCACAAGAGCAGCTCCAAAACCACCTCTGGTGCAGGTGGAGAACGCATCCAGTGAATGGCCAACTTGCCATCATTGGCCATCCATCCATGCTGTGTTGGGCTTGGCACCATTGGAGATGTTTGCAGACAGCCCCTCCAGACTGCTGCTTGGTAGTTGGCCCATTCGATGTGCAGGTAAAGACTGTCTTTACATAAAGGCAGCTGGCTTGATTCAATTACTCCCTTTTTGGCACGAAACAGCTGGTGACGAAGTTCATTAATTTTACCTGTGCTGCTATTAGCTATGTACACATGCAACAGGTAAACTGCTCAATTTTCTGGAAAAGATCCTCAACTTTCCCAGTTGACTCAGATAATCACTGACTTTGAGCCTGCATTAGATGCATGCAATGCATGCAGTAGCAAACGCGTGTCAGCTTCCTCATGCATTGAGTGCAATTCTGTGACTTCCTCACATTTCTCCTTTGTCAGCTTGTAACAAGTTTCTTCACAGGTGATGAACAGAATTTTGCCATGCAGCAATTGTCTGTACTGTGGATGTTTCCATTCTTCCACCAGAAACTTGATGAGGCTGCTCTTGTTGGAGGAACTGCAAAGGAATTTCCGCCACTGTCTCACATAGTGTCCACCTACCAAGGTCTCTGTGCTGGAGAGTGGAGTCTGCACCCTTGTTTACTTGTTCAGCATCTTCGATGGAAGTTTGACGGTAGATTTCGAAAACAAAATCTAGCCTCTCACTTTGTGCACCTTCTTGCAGGACTGACATCATCACTGACTTTGCCACCTGTACAAAGGTTCTATTGTCGCCATTCATTTTTTGAATAAGTCTCATCCCATCGATGATGCAGGTAGATGGTGTTGGGATGTGTTCTGCTGGAGACACATTCTTCTCGAGTTCTCTAGCTAGTGCAGCTTTGTTGGTTTTTCGTAAAGTGCCATCAGCATTGGCCAGTGCCCATGGAAATGGGCCAAGTGGGTGAGCAAGAACATCCTTCATATTAACATTCCTGCTTTCAGCCACAAGGATCATGTGGCTGAACAGGTTTCTGTCGGCCTTCAGAACAACATCTTGACCTTTCTTTCCATGAGATCTTTTTGTGTTAATATCAGAGAATGTTTTGAGGCGTTGCGTGGTCATCTTGTCAAAGATGTTGGGTCCTCTTCTAGTCTTGAATGTTAATATGAAGGATGTTCTTGCTAGAGAACTCGAGAAGAATGTGTCTCCAGCAGAACACATCCCAACACCATCTACCTGCATCATCGATGGGATGAGACTTATTCAAAAAATGAATGGCGACAATAGAACCTTTGTACAGGTGGCAAAGTCAGCGATGATGTCAGTCCTGCAAGAAGGTGCACAAAGTGAGAGGCTAGATTTTGTTTTCAATGTCTACCGTCAAACTTCCATCGAAGATGCTGAACAAGTAAACAAGGGTGCAGACTCCACTCTCCAGCACAGGGACCTTGGTAGGTGGCCACTATGTGAGACAGTGGCGGAAATTCCTTTGCAGTTCTTCCAACAAGAGCAGCCTCATCAAGTTTCTGGTGGAAGAACGGAAACATCCACAGTACAGACAATTGCTGCATGGCAAAATTCTGTTCATCACCTGTGAAGAAACGTGTTACAAGCTGACAAAGGAGAAGTGTGAGGAAGTAACAGAATTGCACTCAAAGCACGAGGAAGCTGACACGCGTTTGCTACTGCATGCATTGCATGCATCTAATGCAGGCTCAAAGTCAATGATTATCAATGCTGAAGACACTGATGTCATGGTGCTTTGTCTTGCATTCTAGACAGACATCACCTGTCCTATTTATCAGAAATGTGGAATACAGAATAGCACTCATTTTGTTGACATTGCTAAACTGATATTCTCAATTGGATATGGCGTGTGTGATGGCCTAATTGGCCTACACGCCTTCACGGGCTGTGATACTGTCAGTGCATTTGCTGGTCAAGGCAAGTTGAAAGCCCTGAAGATGTTGAAAAAGGACACCTCATACCAAGACACCAGTCAACTGGGAAAGTCGTGGAATGTAACTGAGGATCTTTTCCAGAAAATTGAGCAGTTTACCTGTTGCATGTACATAGCTAATAGCAGCACAGGTAAAAATAATGAACTGCGTCACCAGCTGTTTCGTGCCAAAAAGGGAGTAATTGAATCAAGCCAGCTGCCTTTATGTAAAGACAGTCTTTACCTGCACATCGAATGGGCCAACTACCAAGCAGCAGTCTTGAGGGGCTGTCTGCAAACATCCCCAATGGTGCCAAGCCCAACACAGCATGGATGGATGGCCAATGATGGCAAGTTGGCCATTCACTGGATGCGTTCTCTACCTGCACCAGAGGTGGTTTTGGAGCTGCTCTCGTGCAAGTGTGCGTTCATGCAAACTGCCAGGTTGCACATGCCTATCCAATGGACTGTCCTGCACAGACATGTGTAGGTTGCAGACCTGCAGCAACCAAAAAGCTGAGGAGTCACAGCCAATATTGAAGAGCTCTTTTCCAAAATGCTATAAATCCATTTCGGAAAACATTAATAATTCATGTTATTTAATTGTGTATTTCAGGTAATATCAATAAAAACTGCAGTTGTTTTGTTTTGATTGAGTAAAGATAAATCAACTAAACATCACCCAATACAGTTCCACTGAAATTACTTGGAAAACAAAATAAAAAATAAAAAAAATCATGAAAATTAAAAAATATAAAAAATGGTGGAGATAGCGTTTTGGAAAAGAACTCTTCATTTGAACTTGGGGAGTCAGATTCAGAAAATGATTAGGCTACCTGTTTTAGTACTGTTGATGTTCTGAAGGCTGTTTATATTATTAGTAGTATTATTATCATTATAATTATTGGTAGTATAATCTTTTATTATTATCATATCATTTTGTTTGTATTATTACCATTGTAGGCATACAATAATGTTTTCACAGTACCTGACAAATGTCAAATCTATTGTTGGTTGATCATAGTTGTTAATTGAATGAAAAATGATTATGCTGTATTCCCATTGTTTCAAAAAATTTATAAAATGAGTGTGAATCTTACTGACTTTGGTCTGCTTACTGTTTGGTCTGTTTTCTTCGAAAAACGCCATGCCTGATATAAGGCTGAATATCACCACCTCAGAATGAGATAGTATTGGCAAATGATACATTTTCTGAATCCTTAGAGTCATGCCAGTATTGCAATGTTTGCATTTTGTATCTTTGATGCTCCCTGGTGCCACAGGATTAAAAGAAAAAATATGATTTAGGCGGAATGGCAGGAAAATGTGTGTGATTAAAAGTTTGAAGAGCTCCAGGGTTGGCTGTACTTGTCCAAAGTGTTCACAAAAGGACTTAAATGAAAGCTCAGATTGTCCCCTTCAAAATGATACCAAACATAATAAAATAGAATATGTAAATATGTCTTTAACAAAGGCCAATAGCAAGATATGCACCTGTGTCAAAATGTGTTTTTTCAATGGGGGAGGGTAACTTTAACAGCTGATAACCCTAATTTAGCTGTGACTCCAGAAGGGCTATCATACAAAAATGTTAACTACAGACATGTATGTTTTCAAAAAGTATAAGCAACCTTTGCCACCTTGAGTGGTACCGACATCTCATCTGGCCCATGGACTATATCTTCCCCTTTCCTCTCAATGCTTTTATAGACCACAGTGTAGCCCAGATAACAATGGGTTAAGCCCTAGCTAGCCTTAGCCAATGAAAGCAGCCTGCACTACGGTAGCTTGGTAGCTAGGGCAACCAAAGTTCAAAACAAATTGAATGAATAAACGACACGAACGATACGAACACAAAAAGATATATGCACGGAAGTTAAAGATAAGAAGGTAACTATTTAAATGAATAAATTAGCCAGTAATTTAATTAGTTGTGCTTCATTATATAAATTGTAACCTTGTATTTATAGAACTAAGAGGAAAAACGAAGAAAAGCGATAGAAGATAAAACAGAGATAAGATAGAAACACCAAGAAGACACCAACAACGGTAAAAACAGTTAAGAGAGTCCTGATTCATTTAAACATTATTAGTAGATGTCATATATTTATTAGATTTGTACTGTGTCCTTCCAAATATAAAGATACCCGAAGCAATTACAAGACAAGATTGAACAACACTGAGCTTTATGAAGGAGTTCCGAACTGGTGAGTTCGTTGGAAACTATGCTAAGCTAGCTGCAGTATTATTAGCTTGCAGTTATCTCCGTCCGTGGCTGCATGAAATAATTCAGTGTTTAAACTGCCATTTATAGCACAGTAGTAACCTGGTTGCTTAGCGACATACTGCGGTCACGTAATGAATCTATAAGCTAACGTAACTGTTTACAATTAAAACATAAATGGCACTTGTGACATTTATCCTATTAGACACTATTTAAGTATGATACTAATACTGAAGACAATACACTATGGTATTTACTTTACCACTGTTTTATTTATTCACATGATTATTTATTTATTGAAATACATGATTGTTTCTGGCCATGTGAATTCACAGGTCAGGTTTTATACTGAGATTCGAAGTCGATGGCGAGCCTCCCAGAATCGAACTTGAACGCTCATTGAACTTCCCCCCTTCCCTGCCTCCCTTCCTCCCTTCCTGGTGGTAGGACAATTTGACTTTGACTGACTCTGACTGACTTTGACTTCCCCCCCCCACCATTGACAACCAGACACATTACTGTACATAATTGTGATAATTGAAAACATATTGGATTGATTGAAATTATATGAACATTAACTTATTAACATTCTGAATATTTTTATAACTTCAATGTGTATTTTGTAATGACTATAATATTGTAATAGATAATAATCAAATTGTAGATAAATATAGGGGTGCACCCAGATAGATTTGAATTGATATTTGTGAACATTGATATTTGTGAATATTTATTGCACTGCACTTTTCTATTTATTTACTTATTTGTTTTTATCTTTCTTTTATGGTTATTGTTGACACTTTATATTGATTGATTGTCTTATACAATATCAATACTTTAACACATTCTCCATTCATTAAATACTTAATTTATCTTACTCTTATTTCAAGTCTAATTACTTGCATCAACACTACCTCCAGTAGACGACCCTAACCTTCTGAATATTGGTCCAGTTAATGTTATTATCAGCACTTTATATATTTATTCGAGCCGTGTGCTACAACAGCAATAGCAACCTCTTGTCCACTCCACTCAGCCTCCCAGTAGCAGCGTCCAGGCAGATTGTCTCTACACAACACCTGACCCCACCAGGCAAATCTTTCAGGGTGGTCAGGATACGGCTGCATCTCACCCACACATGTCACCTTTGTCTTCTGCTCAGAGAGAACAAGTTCTTTGTCTGCTGTGTTTGGGTCCAGTGTGAGCGCACAGGTATCTGCAAACAAGACATCCACAGAATCCACAGACTCAGAGTGGGAAGAGTGGCAGATCTCTTTCTCTCTCTCTCTCTCTCTCTCTCTCTCTCTCTCTCTCTCTCACACACACACACACACACACACACAGACACACATGCATACATCTGTGTGTGTATGTGTGCGTGTCTGTTGCCTGTGTGTGTGTGTGTGTGTGTGTGTGTGTGTGTGTGTGTGTGTGTGTGTGTTTATGTTATTTAAACACCACCATCTACAGGCTGATTGGTGTAAAGTCACTAAATGTACTCATACTTTAATTTATTGGTTGGCCACCCATAGATGAAATTCCATGAAACTAACTCACAGAGACTGTCAGAGTTATCATACAAATGGAATTTGGGGCAATTCAGTACAACTCACAAGTGAGTGGTTATGGGCCCTTGAGACTATCATACCAGAACAATTTCGTCATCTTTGGCGCATGGTTAGTTACAGTAGTAGAGAGAGAGATAGAAGGGTTTGTATGGTCATGTTTTTAAGAAGCTATATTCGAAAGAGTATATAGCCATGGTGACTATAATATCCACTAAATACATTAATATCAATACATTAGATAATTGACTGCAGTTATTATATTTTCAAAGTTTTTTTTTTTTTTTTTTTTAAACTCAATTATGCAATTACCAGCCACTGATGTAATAAATGATTGGCCAAAGGACCCCACATTGTGCTTTAACACCCACATAGTGCACAATCCCATACAAAAAGCATACCATGCTAAATCTGTAAATGGTCACAAACGCTGAATAAAACTCAGAAACTTACATCTCAGCAAACGTGGTCGTGCTCTGCTCACAGAGGCATGGTCAGTTCTGTAAGAAAAACAACACGTCACAAACAGGTTTGTGCAACCTGTGAATTGTAAAGTGATTTATTATCATTTATTACCATGTATTATAATCTGCTGGCATACCATTTTATATACACTGTGTGTATACTGTCTGCCTGCTCACCTCCCTCCTTGAAATCTTATCCTCACATGACATTCACTTATGTTATGTACAATTGCTGACTGCACATTTAAGGAACTATTTAGAAATTTGCATTATTGGATGCTGAGGTAAAGAGGTAACATATATGCTTTAATGTAAAGCAGCAATTAAAATGCGACTTCAAAAACTTCACTTGCATGATTGGATGCTGCTTCTAAGAGCTAGTTTTGAAATTAAAAAAAAAAAACTTGTGGTATATACAACATTGAAAATAGACCATACAGTAGGTATTAATATATGTACTGTATATGGTCTCCACAATGGAGACAGTGACTAAATGTGAAACATAGGGTTTTTTTTTCTGAACATACTTGAGTATCTCCAGTTTACAGTCAGGATCCTCCAACCTAGCAGATAACAGCTTCAGTCCTGATTCCCCATGATGATTGTAGCTCAGATCCAGCTCTATTAGATGGGAGGGGTTTGAAGTAAGAGCCAAAGCCAGACAAATACAACCCTCCTCTGAGATGAGGCAATCAGAGAGCCTGAGACATGAATAGATAAAGGGAAAAGAGTGAGAGAGATAGAGACAGATTGTAGTAAAATTTGATATGACGACGATGTTTGGATAAATCACAGACGATATGTGCTATCAATGCCACTCTCATTCGTGCCATATTGTTTAATTGTAAACTAATGTGACACAGATTTGGTTAATTCAGAAATCCATTTCGAAACTCACAAATAGGCTCAAAAATAGGACTACACCAGTGCAATAAAATATGCCAGGACAAATGTTTCCTTGTTACTTTTTCAGTGTGCTGACAAGTGTATGTTATGTTGTCATGGTTCTTCTTACTAATCTGGTAGTCAGTGTCAATAAAGAAATCAATGCCCACCCACCTCAATGTATGAATTTTGCAGTTGGAACTGGACAATCCCTTAGAGAGAAGATTAACTCCTGAATCCCCCAGGTCATTGCCATTCAAGTCCAGAAGTAGCAGGGAGTTTTGTGACTGGAGAACTGAAGCCACAATCTCACAGGACTTATCTGTGAGTTTACAGTCAGCAAATCTGTGACAAGGTTTGACAGAAATTATGACAGAACTCATAATGGAAGGTTTCTACACAGTGAATCAAATTAGGCAACCTAATAATAATAAAAAAAGGTTTTCATTGCACTGCAACAACAGCGTGTCTAATAAAACTTGATAGATAGACAAAGCTAGTTGATATTGTTATAAAGAGACTTTGGCCCTCCCATTTCTCCGGAGTTAAGTTTCGCTTTCCCACGATGTCTGCCGTCTCATTCATTTCATCTTCCACTTCGTTTTAAGCCTCCATCGGAGCCCACTATAATGTTAGGGTGGATTTTAAGGGGAACTTTGCTCTTCCACTTGCTCCCTAAAGTAATGGGACACGGACACCCTAACCCTACATGGGAAAGCGCAAAATCTAGGGAGAGATGACAGGCCTTTATCACTTTCTCTTAGAGACTTTATCGCTTTCTCTTAAAATTACTTTTTTTAAGAAGTCTCATACTGAAGCTAATTTCTCTTCCAGTGTGGCCAAAGAATTCTTTCTTGATAGGACTTGATAGGACTTGAGAGGATAAAATATCTAAATTCTTCATAATTTTAGAAAAATGATATTGTGAGACAACGTGAAATAAGTCTCTTCACACTTGAAACAATACAAAATAGATTGATCTTGATATTAGATTTTTTTTTGCAGTCTATGATCACATGAAAAGCTCATCCATCTCCATCAGAATCTCACCGTGCCTTTCTGTAGCAACTCACAGCTGGGATCAGTCTCCTGCGTCCTTCATCTGATGTGTTGAATTTTCTCAGATCAATCTCATCCTGCACCTCCTCTGACATCAAAAGTATGTGGGCCAGTGCTGTTGATTGATGTTCTTTGGTGATGATAGGAATTTCTGAATTTCTTTGTGTATGGAATGATCATTCATTTCAAACAAGCAGTGGAAAAGATTGATGTATCGTTCTGGAGAGAGATCTTCGCTGTCAAGCTGCTTAATGTACTGACATGTCTCCTTGATGCTATTTGAGGTGTTGTGTGTGTGGTCAAGTACACCTTTCAGAAGGGTCTGATTGCTCTCCAGACAAATGCCCATTAGGAAGCAAAGGAAAAGATCCAGATGTCCGCTCTGGCTCTCCAAAGCCTTATTGAGTGCACTCTTAAGTAAGACATGTAAAGTGTCCTGAGATTTTAATCCCAATATTGAAAGAAAAGAAGATGTAATTGATGGGTGGAGCTCATCTCTGCATTCTTCACTAATAAGGGATTTCACTGCCTCAAAGTTCTTGGTCATGTAAGAGTGAAACACATGTATACAGGGCTGCCAGAAACTCCTGGACACTCAGATGCACAAAGCAGTAGACCTTCTGGTGAAAAACAGATTCTTCTTTGAAGATCTCAGTGCACATGCCAGAGTACACTGAGGCTTCTCGGACATCAATGCCACATTCATGCAGGTCTTCCTCATAAAACATGAGGTTGCCATTCTCTAGATTCTTGAAAGACAGTTCTGCTAGCTTCAGCAGTATGATGTTCTGTGATTCCAAGAGCCTCTTTGTATCTGTTTCGTGGCTTTCTTGATATTTCTGATTCTTTCGAGTAGTCTGGATTAGTAGGAAGTGTATATGAACATCTCAGTCAGAGTAGTGGGTATTTCCTGGGTGTTGTCCTGTTCCAGCATCTGCTGAAGTACAGTGGCTGCAATCCAACAGAAGATTGGAATGTGGCACATGATGTGAAAACTCCTGGATGCTTTAATGTGTGAGATGATTCTGTTAGCCTGATTCTGATTTTTGATTCTCTTCCTGAAGTACTCTTCTTTCTGTGGGTCATTGAATCCTCGTACTTCTGTGACCTGGTCAATAAACTGAGTAGGAATTTGACTCACTGCTGCTGGTCGTGATGTTATCCAGATGAGTGCAGAGGGAAGCAGAGTTCCCTGAATGAGGCTTGTTATCAGAAGATCCACTGATGATATTTGTTTTACATCAGACAACTTACTGTTCTGTTCCAGATCCAGAGTCAACCGGCTCTCGTCCAAACCATCAAAGATGAACGCAACCTGACACTGTTTGTATCCTTCATCATGCAGCTCCTTCAGTTCAGGGTGGAAGTCCAGCAGGAGCCTGTGAAGACTATACTGACCACCCCTGACCAAATTCAGTTCACGGAAAGAAAAGGGAAACATAAAATCTACATCCTGATTGGCTACCCCATCTGTCCAGTCAAGAATGAATTTCTGTACTGAGACTGTTTTTCCAATGCCAGCGACACCTTTGGTCATCACAGTTCTGATGTGCCTCTTCTGTCCAGGTAAGGGCTTGAAGATGTCATTGCAGTTGATCGGTGTGTCTTCTGTTGTTTGTACTCTGGATGCTGACTCTATCTGCCAAACCTCATGCTTCGTATTCACCCCTTCACTATCTCCTGCTGTGATGTAGAGGTCTGTGTAGATCTTACTGAGGAGTATCTCAGCCCCTGGTTTGATGATGCCTTCAGATATGTTCTCAAATCTCCTCTTCAGA
The DNA here is from genome assembly GCF_963854185.1 of Sardina pilchardus. Classification (NCBI taxonomy): domain Eukaryota; kingdom Metazoa; phylum Chordata; class Actinopteri; order Clupeiformes; family Clupeidae; genus Sardina; species Sardina pilchardus. The sequence goes on along the minus strand of NC_084994.1, from coordinate 13,984,797 downwards.
CTGGCTTTGTGATTCTGTATAACTCTCTTCAGGTCCTCATCTATTTAAAATGAGAAGTCAACAAAGAAAATAAATAAATAAGTTGTACCACTTAGTGCCCTTACAAACATCCCTAAAAGTAATATGTAATTTGAAATGCTTATTAACATTGATTCTCAGAAAAACAGATACATGTTTTTAAGCCAAAATATAGCCTATATGCACCTAGTTTATTCTTTCTGCTTAGTTTATGCTGAGTGTGTGGGTGTTTTCTGCTTTTGATCAAGCTTCTGTGTTGATCTTGTGTGCTCATATCTGTGTGCTTGTCCAGAGGAGGCTGTAGAGGAGGTTGGATTCTGCAAGTATTTTCACACTGGGGACAGGCTTGGTCTCCTGGTAGTCCAGGCTGCTTCCAGTAGTTGCTGATGCACTGCCTGCAGAAACTGTGTCCACAGGTGGTGATGACTGGATCCCTCAGTACCTGCTCACACACTCCACACATGGACTGATCCTTGGTCAGATCAGCCCCTAGCTCACTACAGACACAAAAGAAATCAGTCAGGAAACGCTGAGTAATTTCTGCGTATTAGCCGCATTGTGTATAAGCCACAGGGCAATGAATTATACAAGTTACAAGAAACAAAACCATATCATAACTGCCCCCATATATTAACCTCATAGCTGATGAAATATTGCAAAATCAATCTATAAGCTGCGGCCAAGTTAGGAAATACGGTAGGATCACTTAAAGCAGCATGGTTTTGGTCTAAAAGAAATACTGTATGGCAAAGAATTGTGACACTGTGTTTGCTCACAGCAGAGACACAAGAACCTGTGACATCTGACCACAGGTCACAGTCTTAGGCCTTGTGCACATGCACCTGTGCTAGAGTTTTGCTAGATTTTTGACCTTTTTGGTGACACTTTATAATAACTACACACTATAAAGCATTGGTTAAGCATTTGTAAGCTATAAACTGCTGTTTTTTTTTACATTCATATACTTACAGTATATACATAATTTGTGACAGTTTAACGTTTAATTTCACTTTCAATAAAATCCAATATGGCGGAAAAATGAAAAGGTCTAGTGACACAATCCTGTGAGCATGATGGTACTGCCCAGATGTTCCAGAGTTGGAAAGTTCTAGGAGAAGGAGCAGGCCAAATCAGTCTTAAGTGCCTTTCTCAGTGGCATAACGATGGAAGCTAGTTATTGAACCCACATTGTCCACAACTCTTCTGGCTACTGCATGCTAGTCCAGCTCCTTAACCACAATGCTACCACCACCCACTATTAAGAATCGTGCAATGACTGCCTCGTCATAAATATGTGCAGGGACTCAGCACCAGATGCAGTGAAATGTGCTGAAGCTGATAAGGTGACCAGATGTCCAAGACCAAATCCGGGGACATAATCGCAAAAATGTGGAAAAAAATTAGGACATTTTCAGTTTGCCTATCAATCTGATTGAAATACACAAACAAGTTTCATTTGGAACAAAAAAAAAAAAAAAACAGGGACATTTTTTTGTTTTTCTGTATTTTGCTGGGGGCAGGCAACCGAAGACGGGAACTGTCCCCTGAAACTGGGGATGTCTGGTCACCCTAGAAGCTGAGCCCAATTTCACCCCTGAACCTCAAATCTCACTTCAGGTCATGGTCTGCTGGTTCATCACTGAAGTAGAGGGACAGAGGCATGGACTCCTCTCTCTTCAGAGACACACATCTGGGCACTGGAGATGGAGGTCTGGACATGTCTGCCCTGTGTAGTTTAGGGACATGAAACAGAACAGGGTTTTTCATTTCAGAAAACACTCCATAGCTGATATTCTGTTTTGAAAAGATGTTTTGAAGACATTATCAGTTATCCTCCTGACTACCAGAGGTGCATTTGTCCTCTCTGGGGGACATTTGTAAACTTGAATATCTCGTAGACCATGCATTCTACTGAGCTAACTCCTTTTGTTCTCTACAGAGGACATTCAAGAACTTTTATTTGATAACACATTTATGGAGGTGGGGTTTTGGGAACTTCCTTTCTTGAAATGTCATTGGTCAAATGGACGCAATTTTCCAGGAAGAAAAAGAGGACGTTCCCTAAAACCCATCCCCATATTAAATGATATCCCCATATGAAGCCTTGAATGTTCTCTCTACAGATCAAAAGGAGTGAGCAGTAGTATTCATGGTGTTGGGGATTTAGAAATGTCCTCTAGAGAAGAACAAAAATTAACGGCTGGTAGTCAGTGTGTGTGTGTGTGTGTGTGTGTGTGTGTGTGTGTGTGTGTGTGTGTGTGTGTGTGTGTGTACAGATGACACCACACATGAAAGCTCACTTCAGATCATGACATGGTTCATTGCTGAAGTAAAGGGACAGAGGCATGGACTCCTGGCTCCTCAGAGACACACAGCTGGGCATTGGAGATGGAGGCACGTTTGGCCTGTGGAGATTGGGGGACACATGCAATGTACCGTATCTCGTCCTGGAAATCATTCTTCATGATCACACAGGCATAGTGCATAACCTCTGGTGTGTATATTTGTGCGGAATTTAAACACTCAGGAGATCTTGTTTTTTTGTTGTTGTTTTTTTTCACATTACATTACATTTGGCTGATGCTTTTTTCCACTCACCATCCATCATAATGTGTTGGTGAGAAAGGATCATCCAGGTCCTTGATGTTCTCCATAGACACACATGCGTTAACGGCAGACTCTGGTCTAAATGCCCCGCGGTGACCTGCAGCCTCCTCTCTCTCCTGAGAGTCACTCATCCCAGCAGCAGTGGGAGACCTGAACTGATGAAACATATGTAAATGTGCATGACAAGTTACAAGGTTTGTTTACAAACTACAATAACAATGACGATTGTCAAGATGTTTATCATAGGCACATCAGAATTGTGCAGATTGATTGCATGGCAGGAGGGCCGCAAGTTGGTCTGGATGAGTGCATCAGCTAAATGAATGCAAAAACTGATATCTAACCAAATGTCATTCAATATTAAGTTGGTAGCCTGATATACAGTAAGTGCACAAGCTAAATGAATGCAAGAACTCATATCTGACCAAAGTACATTAAGTTGGTAGCCTAACATTGTCATACTAAAAATTCTAGCTAGAATTTGAGTCTGATGCTGCTGTATTAGGCTGTGATATTGGGGCGTGTTTAAACCGAAACCGAAACAAAATGCCTTTTCACTCATTAGGACCTACAACCAATCAGAGCAGCATTTCTGTTGTAAACAAAATCAACCCAAGCACTCTTTGGTGAAGTGGTTGATTAAGATACTTTTGATCATCTTGTCCATCATTGTATAAAGCCAGCCCTGACAATTTGATTGGTCCAAACAGCTTTGGTTCAAGCATGGTTGCACCTCAGTGGAGCAATGCCAGACTGAACTTCCCAACCTCTACGTTTGGCTGGCACCCAGGCTATTAGTCTAGTTAGTATTGTTTGTAGTGTGACACTTATAGCTCTTTCTTGTACAGTAAGTGTATTAAGCATTGTCTGGCTAAGGTGTCTTAAGATCAGAGTTGGAATTATTTCAAGATATCTCATTAAATTTAGATTTTAAACTTTGACCTCCTCAACCAACTTCTAGTTATGGTTATTCTAGGTCACGGAAAAATACTGACAGACATGTGATACGTCATAGTCCATTGCTCTTGTGTGCGTGTTTTGTCTTATACAATGAGAGAAAATGTGGATGACCCTGTTCTGAGTAGATATGTTGTCAACACCGAGTATCACTCCCCAATGCAATCACAGATATAGTTAATACATATGCAACAATACACAATAATGTAGACATATTAGTACCCCCCACACAAAAACTCTTTGTTTGACCTCCACTCCGATGACATAGCCAAAGCTTAACTTATAAGCATGTTACTTCACTTCCCCCATGGGGACATTACTTTCACCAAGCCCCAGGATGGGAGAGGTCAGAGGATTTATGGTTATTATTTCCAAAATATCTGTAAGATATCTGATCATGGTTTCATTAGATCAAGCTATACTTGTGCATAGTTGTAGAGAAAGTACTAGACTGTGGCCTGCATCAAACTTGAATCTCACACATATCTTTTCATACCAGCTGACTGACCAATTAGCTGGGAAGAGGACAGTAGTGTTGATGTGTTTCAGGATAAAATACCTGAATATGGAGAGATTGTTCTTCTTTCCTCTTGCTCTTGGGCCTCTCTCTCTCTCTCTCTCTCTCTCTCTCTCTCTCTCTCTCTCTCTCTGTCTCCCTATCAGACATCAGACCATAATGCTAAACCTTCGCACCTCCTCAACCAACTTCTAGTTATGGTTATTCTAGGTCACGGAAAAATACTGACAGACATGTGATACGTCATAGTCCATTGCTCTTGTGTGCGTGTTTTGTCTTATACAATGAGAGAAAATGTGGATGACCCTGTTCTGAGTAGATATGTTGTCAACACCGAGTATCACTCCCCAATGCAATCACAGATATAGTTAATACATATGCAACAATACACAATAATGTAGACATATTAGTACCCCCCACACAAAAACTCTTTGTTTGACCTCCACTCCGATGACATAGCCAAAGCTTAACTTATAAGCATGTTACTTCACTTCCCCCATGGGGACATTACTTTCACCAAGCCCCAGGATGGGAGAGGTCAGAGGATTTATGGTTATTATTTCCAAAATATCTGTAAGATATCTGATCATGGTTTCATTAGATCAAGCTATACTTGTGCATAGTTGTAGAGAAAGTACTAGACTGTGGCCTGCATCAAACTTGAATCTCACACATATCTTTTCATACCAGCTGACTGACCAATTAGCTGGGAAGAGGACAGTAGTGTTGATGTGTTTCAGGATAAAATACCTGAATATGGAGAGATTGTTCTTCTTTCCTCTTGCTCTTGGGCCTCTCTCTCTCTCTCTCTCTCTCTCTCTCTGTCTCCCTATCAGACATCAGACCATAATGCTAAACCTTCGCAGTCAACATAGTTCTCTTCCTGAGATGTGCCTGCAACATCTAGTTTCTTCATACTTTGCTCTCTGTTGCTGTTCCTCTCTGTTTTTTATCACCCTGTCCAAACAACTTTCATCAAACAAACACAAACAAGTATCAACACGCAGATACTACACAATGAATACCTGCCAGCTTTACAGCCTGCAGAAGTGCACTGTAAAAAAGGGGGTGTCTAAAAACACTAAATCTGAGGTAAAGATACTCAAAACAAGTGAAATTATGTGTCCATGCAGCAAGATAATTTCACTTACACTTACTTCACAAGATGTCTTGGATTGAGATAATTAAATCTAGAAATGAGATTATAGTGTAAAGTTGAATAAGATGCTCAATTATACTAAGATGTACAGTACATTTCAAACATTCATCACACATGACCCCTGTCCCAGAAACAGAGGTAGAAAGTACTGTACATTATTTTGATTCATTTTCTATATTTTAAGCATCACCAGTTGCACTCTGCCATACTCTCAAACTGATGGTCCTCTCAAGTAATTTGTCCTGGTACAACACAATACATAAACCATCCAAAGAAAACATATATTTATACATGAATGAAATAACTTACGCTATATTTTAAGCTTCATTTGCGTGCTTGTCTGGAATCCATGTCCTTAACAGTCCGATGCTAGAGAACTGGATGGACTTGTTCAGTCTCAGGAGTTTAAAATGTGTTGATACGATCAGAAACAAGAGCAAAAACAACTTACTTTGTTAAGAATGTTAATTCTTTCTTCCCCACTCTTCTCCCACACTGTAATTAAATCTGCTGAATTTGAATCGAAAGGAAATTACCAGAGCAAAATCTGTATTTGAAATGGACACATTCATTTAATCATAAAAAAGACATGTACATTCAGAGAGAGAAGAACAATGTGCCTCATTGCATTTCCCAGAATGCCTCCATAACTGAAGTAATGATTACTTGATTTTAATGTGTGAATGGAGAAACGTAAGCAAGTAGTGCATTTTACTCAAGATGGTAAATGTTGTAAATGGTAGATGCTGGTATGTTTGTAAATAAAGGGCTGGTGTATTAACCCCTCCCATCCAAACAGACAGACATGGGGTGCTGGGTCATTCCACCTCAATTCAACGGATTTTAGAGAAAATTTCTGCTTGACCATCTCAGATTTGCTTCAAACTTTTACCATCTAAAGAGTAACCATTTAAACTAACTTAGCCAAAATATTAGATCGGTATACCTAATACATCCAGAGAAAAACATTTTTGAACATGGTACCCCCCTTCTGATTTTTGGCACATTGGCGCCCTCATCTAAATCTGCAGCAAAGTTCAGATGTCATTATCTCAAAAAGTGTTCAAGCTTAAGACTTCAAATTTTCTGTGAATAATGATTGCTACCTATAGATTCCACATATTCATTCCTAAGTCGTATGTGTTGACACTGACTGTGTTTCAATCTTGTGAAATCAGAAGAAAAATTGCAGATTTCTTTCACACCCCCACATTCGGTGCCCCATTACACAATTTGTAAACAAAATGTTTGGCAAATGGTTATGTCTCTCTACAGAAGTGTTTAAGCTGTCTTTGAAAAAGTAATGAAGAGGTGTCTATATTGCTTTTTTGTTGGAAGTATTGTAACACAAAACTGAAAAACAATCAATTTGGATAATATTGTATCTCCCCATTACAGAGGTATGACAAGCTATACCAATGAAGTGAACACATCTCCAGAAAGAGTATGGAATGGGCTTTCAGACTGTGAAATTTCAAGATGGTATTATGGCTATGGTTATTGAAATGTTATTTTTGAAATATTGGTCTACTATAACAACACATTGCTGATATCCATGAACAGTGACATCTAGTGGCATTAAATAGTGACAGCAGCAATTTATTTCGGAAATACAGGAAATATTTTATTAGTTCATCACTCAGCAAGTAAATGAAAATATAAATGTTTAACAGTATGAGACATAAACATCTGATACTTAGGAATAAGACAAGGATAATGAAATCATTAAATAATAGCACAAAAAAGCAACGCTAATTGTTGTAATAGACCAATATTTAAAAAAATGTTTTTTAATAACTGCAGCCATAATACCATCTTGCATAATACCATCTTGAAATTTCACAGTCTGAAAGGCCATTCCATACTCTTTCTGGAGATGTGTTCAATTCATTGGTATAGCGTGTCATACCTCTGTAATGGGGAGATACAATATCATCCAAATTGATTATTTTTCAGTTTTGTGTTACAATACTTCCAACAAAAAAGCAATATAGACACCTCTTAATTACTTTTTCAAAGACAGCTTAAACAGTTCTGTAGAGAGATATAACCATTTGTCAAACATTTTGTTTACAAATTGTGTAATGGAGCACCCAATGTGGGGGTTGAAAAAAAATCTGCCATTTTTCTTCTGATTTCACAAGATTGAAACACAGTCAGTATCAATACATACGGCCTACAAATGACTATGTGGAATCTATAGGTATCAATCATTATTCACAGAAAATTTGAAGTCTTTAGCTTGAACACTTTTTGAGATAATGACATCTGAACGTTGCTGCAGATTTAGATGAGGGCGCCAATGTGCCAAAAATCAGAAGGGGGGTACCATGTTCAAAAACGTTTTTCTCTGGATGTATTAGGTATACCAATCTAATATTTTGGCTAAGTCAGTTTAAATGGTTACTCTTCAGGTGGTAAAATTTTGAAGGAAATCTGAGATGGTCAAGCAGAAGGCATTTGTTGAATTGAGGTGGAATGACCCTGCTGCTTTTAATAGTCGGAGGTCCGGGGGCCTTTCAGACACTTTGACGCAGTCTGCTATACCTTGACATGTTTAAGTTTTTCATCTAACTAAAAACATCTATGCAAAAGTGGCACATATGGCTGTATTCTAGAAGACCTCAACAATAGTCTTTACCAAGGGACTGATGTAGATGGCTTTTATTATCAGTAATTCGAGGCCTCACTCACTTTTAATGGGGCACGGCTGCTAATTACCCACTTATGAAGTAGGCGGGGCAAGGAAGCAGAAAACCACCGCTACTCCAGGTAAAGATATCAATATTTCATCTCAGCATCACACATGTGTATGATTAGAAGTGGGTAACTCTGGTGTTTCTGCAGCATGAGGTCATGTGATCTGGCACAGGACCACAGAGGTATTTACTGAAAGACCAAATGCTGGATAGAGGGGCTCAGTGAATGTGGAGTAGAATGTGTGCAGGTGGGTGAGTGTGTCAGAAGAGACGTTGTAGAATGACAGAGTGCCGGCCGGCCAGTCCAGGTACACTCCTACTCTGTTGGAGCTGTAGGAAGGGACAGGTGTGCGTTGATTATCATGCTTAACAAAGTACTTGACAGGAGAGCAGTGCAAAGTCCATGACTTGCCATTATTTCCCAAGTAGCATTCGTCAGTCCACCCTTTCCTCTTGATGCATTTATAGGCCACAGCGATTTCACACTGATATCCACTCCATTCAGCCTCCCAGTAGCAGCGTCCAGACAGACCCTCTCTACACAACACCTGACCCCACCAGTCAAATCTCTCTGGATGGTCAGGTTTTAGCTGTGACTCTAACAAACGTGTCCCCTTTCTGTTCCCATCAGAGAGTAAGGCAGCTCTGGCTGCTGTGACTGGGTCTAGTGTGAGCTCACATGCATCTGCAGACAAGAGCGCAAGAGAAAACACCCTCATAAGAATATGGAATACGAACGATTTCCTCAAACACATTATTGTCTTTTCAAATGCTGAACTCTGTTCATTTGTTTTCTAACATCTAGTTTATTCAGTTTTACACTGATTTTCTCTCCAACAACTACAAACAGCATTTCTTAATATTTACTTTATATCACAGATTCTACAATTAAATTAATTAATACAATTAATTCCAATTTAATACATTTAGTAAATAAGTTGAAACTACATTTGTGACCATTCAAAGCGAAATCAGTCGTTTTGCGCACAACGTTATTTTGAGAAAATCAACAATAACAAACTTCCGGGTTAAAATGTTGAATTTCACGTTTTCGCATAATTCGACTGTATACAGTCTAGTTTCATATCGTGAACGCATTTCACGGAAAAACATAAGTTTTGACTGTTAAACCCCGCGAAGATTCAACACATTTGCTGTCATTCCTGTTGTGCACGCGCCGCTTAAAAAGGTGATTTCTCCTCTTCTGGCATATCGTGACAGGAGAACCATGTCAACTTTGGACGCGGTTATCTTAGCGGTAGTTTGTGTAATACCCTCGATATACATATCGTTGGAAAGCTTAGTTTATGGCCGTTCACGCGAGCACAATAACTTAATTTAATACATTTTACCGAAACGACTGGTTCCGCTTTACAGGGTCACATTTGAGAAATACAATGACATACATTTTTGCACTCCAGGTCTGAGTCTGATTTCTGCACAGTGGTCCGTACTGAATAAAACAGAGATAGAGAGAGCGAGAGGGAAAAAAATAAACTTGAGATTAATTTCTACAACAATACTATACGTTTTTCGATTGTAACCCCTTTTCAGTCAGTAGTGAATGTAAATAACTTAGTTCTGTCATCTGTTTTGTCATTGCCTGTGATATCTGTGAAGTAAAATGTAGCTCTTAAAGGGAATGACGTAATTTAAAGGGAATGACATGTCATTTTGTGTTCAAAACACACCCATGGCTGATTAAAGCTGCAATTGGCAAGATGTTTTTGATCATATTCACTAACAGTATTCGCCAACAGAATAACATAAATCAACTGCACTTCTCCCTCCACCTGGAGCCTGTTATTGTTTTGCAAAAATCCACCGCTCACAGTTTTTTTGGTCAAATAAGTGCGGGGCTGTATGATCATTAGCAGAACTTACTGTCAATTACAGTTCGTGCACAGTCACTAACAAGCACAAACTCAATGGGAGGGTGTTCAGTGGTAGTGGGGAAGGGGCATGAGAGTTGTATACAGTACATTTTAAATGTTGAAGTCCCCTCAATCTGCCAGACTTGCCAACTGCAGCTTTAAGCAAGTGATGATCCGTGACTGTCCTGTATAATAAAAAGCCCCAACAAAAGTTCCTTAAAAGAAGACAATGTCTAAATGTGCAACACTGGGGTTTGAACATACTTCAGTATCTCCAGTTTACAGTCTGGATCCTTCAGTCTAGCAGATAAAAGCTTCTGCCCTGATTCTCCAGGATGACTGTAGTTCAGATCAAGCTCTCTCAGGTGGGAAGGGTTTGAAGTCAGAGCTGAAACAAGAAACCCACAGCCTCCCTCTGAGATGAGACAACCTGAGAGCCTAAAGGGAGAGAGAGAGTGAGAGAGGGAGAGTTATCTCAAGAGTGATAGTCATTTTACAATGCCTTTCATGCAGTGTTGCAATCCATTGTGGTTTCCAACGGCAATAGTAGAGTGATACCATATTGGCCAAAACCAAATCCCTTGTTCTACAGTAACTCTCTTGGCCAGACAAATCCGATTCTGATTCTAATAAATCCAATAAATCAAAACACAAGCCTGCATTGCCTGGCTATTTTAATGGCTAGCAGTTTAGCCTACTTCTGTTTTCCAAATGATCTTAACGCCTGCAAAACAGGCACTCTTGAGTGTCTGAAGGGGGCCTTGCTCTGTGCTCTCCCCAATGTAATGTAATGCAATGCGTTGTGGGGTAAAGGAGAATTAAAGCCCGTGCGCCAAGTTAAATTTATAATTATGATTGACACAAAATATATAGGGGAAATACATGTTTGACAAGTCGATGTCTTGTTTTGTATGTTTTTCGACACATAAAGGCACAATATAAGATGATAAAGTTGGTTATTTTCAGTACCTACTTAAAACTCCCCCTACCCCCCAAACGAACCGATTGACGTCATAAGAGTGACTCCTGCAGGTCCCTGAGAGAAATGGCGGGTTGCTCAGGTTTACAGCAGTTAGGCCTACTGTCAGTCAAATAACTCCGCCATGACCAAACTAATTTTATCATTGAAAACTTCCTCATAAAAGTCAAATCATTAGCTTTCCAGTGGTATGATTGGTTAAGGGATTTGTGTGAATCGAGAGTTGAGGTCTTCTTCAGCTGAAGGAAAAGCAGCAAGAAGCACTATAGAGCTCCCCAGTCCCGCCCCTCCTCCGAGAGAGGTGCTTGTCCGGAAGTAAAATTCTCATTCATTTCTCCCATTGACTTCTGGAAAAATTCGGATATAAAGAGTTGTAGACCATGCCTTAGGCTAACCAGCTACGATGTGACTCATAAGCATATAACTTATAATTTCGAGTGAAAAAATGAACAGAAAATGTAAAAAAAGCGAAAGGTACAAGACTGTGTACATATCTTAAATTCCGAGATAGAGAACTCAAATCCCAGGATGCTTTGCAAACGTACACACATTTCCAACATTTGCAGCCTAAAGATAGTTTAACATGGTTCCATATTAATCTGAGAAAAGAAGATGATTACTTCCTACCGTTTCCATTGAGTAAATTCAACCTTCAAGATGAGAAAACCGTTATTTTTCGGAAGACCACACATCGGTCCTGATCAGCCCTGCAGCCATTTTAAGTTTTGAAGTTCCAGCGAGACGAAGCTGGACGATAGGCGCGGGAAAAGCTGAGTACAGTTTGTTTGGCATTGCCATGGCAGCGGCGATCTCTACCAATCAAAGGCTCTGCTTTCACCAGTTTTACACGTTAGGGTGTCGGGTAGTGTAGTACTCTCTCGTTAAATCGTGAATAAAGCATTGTTTTCTCAAAACAAGGTTGATGCCCCCATTAACTTTTGACATCTATATGAGCATGTATAATCGCTTAGTCACATCGTAGCTGGTTTTAAGTCTACCATGGACGGTTACAATGTTATGGCTTATTCTCCAATTGTCAATGGAGAAATTGTATTGGATTTTTACTTCCGGACAAGGCTCTGGGCGGGACTGGGGAGCTCTATAGCGCATCACATCACCTTCACGTCGTCTGAAGGAGAAAATGCGGGATCAACAGAGATTGGGTAAGTATTTTATGAGGTTATTAGTTGTTATCCATGTTATTACTTCATAGTAATTTTTAAAACGTATTATTAAGTTATTTCAAGCTAAGTTATTTTTGCCGGTGCCTCGTGGTTCAGACTGGTGGTGTTCAAATTCATGATATTTTGGCACACTGTAATCTTTAGTAGGCTAAATCAGAGACACTTATGTAGGCTACATGCATGATTTCCAGTCATTCTTGTGGGATTACTATATTATGTCAGCCAAGAACAAGATCGACCGACACTTAAAATATTTTGTCTATTTTGAACGATGTTGCTTGTCATTTAGGCTGTACAGAAACTAGCTAAGATGTTGCTTGCGTTGCGTTGTCTCCATAAAATGAACTCCCGTGCATTCTTTTTGTCGAGCAGCTAATCGGTATTTTATTGTCAAGTAAACCGGTTATTCCGTCGAAATATGTAGCACAATTTCAATAGCAGGCTAATTGTTTGTAGGCTGCTGTAGCATCTTGCTTGTGAGCTAACCTATAGCAGTTTTGTGGGTGTGTTTTGCTCGTGCATGTCGGTTCACTTGGTAGCATCGGTGGCATCAGAGACCACAACAACGAAATTGCAACTCTCTCACTGTTAAAGGAGAATTCCGGTGTGAAATTGAGCTTAACTGTACCGAAACATGTTAAGGTGTACTCACACGTGTTTTAGACGCACTTTCACTCACCCCCAGCATTCCGAACTCCTCCGTTTTCAGCCTAGCTTACAGTAGGCTTGAAGCTATTAGATTGGGCATTACGTAGCCTATGCAGCTAAATCGCTATTTTTAAACCATTAAAAAGGTTCCAAGTAACTCCACACTGCATTGGTTGACTTCTGAGAGTCCTGACATTTAAAACGAGATACTTAGAACTTTGGAAGTGCACAGGAAGTTTATTAAAAAAGACTGTTTATTCAAGCAGTACCTTCATAGAATCTCTCCGCTGGGCGCCATCTTGTGGTGAAGTCGCGATAAGTCGACTGACGAGCACAAACGAACAGGAAAGACAGGGGGACATATTGCAAACATTTTGAGCTTTGTTACTCATCATGCTCATGTAGACAGTATAACTATATATTTCCTATGGAATTACTTTAGCAATATGTTCCCCTGTCCTTCCTGTTCGTTCGTGCTCGTCAGTCGGCTTATCGCGACTTGATTCCAAGATGGCGCCCAGCGGAGAGATTCTATGAAGGCACTGCTTGTAAACAGTCTTTTTAAAATAAACTTCCTGTGCATTTCCAAAGTTCTCAGTATCTCGTTTTAAATGTCAGGACCCTCAGAAGTCTACCAATGCAGTGTGGAGTTACTTGGGACCTTTTTAATGGTTTAAAAATAGCGATTTAGCTGCATAGGCTACGTAATGCCCAATCTAATAGCTTCAAGCCTACTGTAAGCTAGGCTGAAAACGGAGGAGTTCAGAATGCTGGGGGTGAGTGAAAGTGCGTCTAAAACACGTGTGAGTACACCTTAACATGTTTCGGTACAGTTAAGCTCAATTTCACACCGGAATTCTCCTTTAATCGAGGTGAGCAAACTAATCACTGAAGTTATGGTAAGATCCCTCATCTAATGTCATAACACGCCTGGCTGTTGAAATGGGCACGTACAGCTCGCTAATAGCAACAGAAGCAAGCTACGTCTAGTGCACGTTTGCATAGTTAGGATCATTATGCTGATTGTTTGCTCATACAGTCCCAATGGATTATAAAACGTATTTCCCAACATTGTTTACATATAGGTTGCAAACTTAGAAAACACGTGGGGAATCTAAACTCTCCTACCAGCATGATTAACGTAGCTATCCAGCTGGTTTCAATCAGCAGCGCAGCTGAGTAGCTAAAATAATGAAAATATGTCGGAGGAGAAAGAGAAACGCTGCGATAATGAAAATGTCAGAGGAGAAAGAGCAACGCTGTATGCTGCGACCAACTAGTGCAGAAGCAGAGATGTAGGCAAGCCTACACACATGGTAGAAGTAGCCTTCTAAAGAAAAGGGCTTCTTTTTTCCCCCCTTTAGGAAAAAAAAAATCAGATCAGCAAACCTGTTACTGCATTCAATCCAGAATGCTAATAAAGCAGCCACTGATAACAATTTTAGTGAAAAGTGTGATGGTGTTTAAGATTATGTGTAAGTGACATATAATAAAACTAAACAACCTATTCACTACCATGCTTGTTTTTTTGCTTCTGTTATTTTCGATGGCACAACTGGTGGAAGCAGCCAACTGCAGGACATTGGCAACCATATGACCCCATGGACTATGATGATGGCATGAATATGGAAGATGGGAAGCCTCTGAATAAAGAGAAAGACAAGGATGTCCTGAATGTGCAGAGTAATCTCACCTATCCTTCTTTCTTGAATTTCCCCTTAGTGATCAATAATCTATTTTACAGACATAAACGTCATTTACACCCCATCATCTGCTAGGTTTAGATGGACAGATGGACACACGTAGGCCTACATATCAGCTGTGCCGGAACGTACATCACGTATCTGGTGTGAATGTGCCGTTATGTGTAACACAACTGTAATATATTGTATAAAGTATGATTTCATAAACATTTGTATTTACAGTTACTGTCTTAGTTAATTCAGCCTTCTGATAATCTCCCCATTTCCACCAGCTCTAGGATGCATCTAGTATGCATACCATTTTTTTTAATTCTTTAAATTTACCTTTACATTTATAGTAATGATCCATGACCTAGTCAAGTTTGGGTATATCATGTGAGTGCATTTGCATCAACCTTCCTTCATAGGTAAGCTCCCATCCTTGAGGAGCTTCAACCCCACATGTATTGTAAAATAAATGCTCTTAATTTTGCTCTTCATATTGCAATCTTCAGTCAATAAACAATTTTTCTTTAAATAGAATTTATGTTTTCTGTGTATTGTGTTTGAACTTCTGTACACATTTTGTTTCCTGACTGCCAGCCAGTATAGCTTATTTTCTGTTTAAGTTAGGACAAGTAGTCAGTAAATAGTCCCCTTGCTACTTTCACACAATATGACAGCTTGTGATCAGAATTATTTATTATTATTGCTACTATTGATCTTGGACAATTAAAACATTTGTACATTCCACCTTATTGAAACTGCTTGAAAATGTCTTCTGATGGCTGAAGCAAGAATGAGGGCCTCCGGATGTGCCTCCCCAGAATGCCATAGGCCCAACGTACCTGTCTGTATGCTGTGTAGTGGTATTGCCACGGATAGGGATGTAACAGTTAAACTAGATATGGACAGCTGGATTATTTTTTATTATATGCTGTTGCAGAATTAATTTGATTTGTTCACTAGAGTACTGCTCTGATGATAATGAAATGAATACCAAAAAAATAATGTGAATGTGTAAGCATACTGATGACTACTAGTCTGTTGGATCATTCCTGCCTGAAGTTTGGTAGGCAATC
Organism: Sardina pilchardus; assembly: GCF_963854185.1. Lineage (NCBI taxonomy): Eukaryota > Metazoa > Chordata > Actinopteri > Clupeiformes > Clupeidae > Sardina > Sardina pilchardus. The sequence goes on along the minus strand of NC_084994.1, from coordinate 13,969,391 downwards.
TTGAGAACAAAGGGGGTTCATACCATGCCTCAAAGTCAGGGCATGTTTGTCTGGCAGAGGGTAATGGTCAATAGGGCCCAGAACCCACTTCTCTGCACAAGTTCTCTACAGCTGAGACCATGGGCTGGCAATGCCTACATAAACATTATCAATCATAACGATAAGGTAGGCTATGATGACTCCTTTCTCTCCCTCTCCAACAATCGGTCATCACTCATGGTAGCACCATGATTTGCTCATTACAACGTCTCGCACCAGTCTGACAATTATGCGCTTTTCAATGAATTGATAATAACCCGGTGTTGTGTCGAATTGGGCTACCCGTTGAGTTGCGCTACCATGCAAGTGCAGTGGAAAAGACAACGGACAATTCACTGTCATGTACAACGACTGTTATGTGCTATCTCAGCGCACAATATTTCGCATACCGTAGTCAACCAAAATCGCTGAGCCAAAAACAAAACAAAAACCGGACATATTCATGTTGTTTATTTCATTTCACCTCTCCGTTTTGAAATAGGCTAGTCCTGTATGCACCACCTGGGATTCCTCGATTAAACATTGGATAGTGGGTGGCTGGTAGCAGCATTTTAGCTTGCAGAAACAGCACAAACGTGTCATTCAGAAATGCTAAACACAACGGTAGCACATCCTACAAGCAGCATACACTGGAGGTGCGTCCCTGGACACCGAGCGCCTGTCGGAGTTGGGAGTTGTCATAAATGCATACAAAGCGTAGTGGAAAGAGTTACGTTGAACACTAGAGGTCATATGATGTATTTCAGACAGATTTAAATTAAGCATAAGGAAGGTCAGGTGAATGTTAAGAGGGAGGACGATTGGCTAAATTAGCTGAAGGCTACTTTCAAGGTGTTTTAGTGAAGGCGAATTTTTCTACATTGGATAGGCCTATTTTGCAAGTTATGCCTCCAAATTAATCTTCATGTTTGCTATTTAAAGTGTCTGAACTTTTGAGTTGGCTTTATTAAAAATTGATGAGAGTGAGAATTTGAAAAAAAGTAGCTGCTATCGTTCTTTGGCCAAGTTATAGGCTACTTAAGACAACTCACTCCACCAGCACATGGTTTTCTTCACACCCAATATTTATATTCCTTAATGGGAATTATTTAATATTTGTGTTCCCTCATCCCTCTCATGTCTGGGATGCTCAAAATTGTATGGCTGGGTGCCATTATAGAGGTTTGAGAGAGATTTTGGATCTCCTCAGACTCAAAACTCTCCATATTGCATAATACTTAAATAGAACTTTCGTGGCAGGACTCACTCTTCTGACGTCATAACTCAGCTGTGATTTTAAAATGTGATTTTGACAGAAATGGCTGCCTATAAATGTTACTGTATTGCAATTATAGTAATACTTTTGATGGTAATTATATCTTCACTGAGCTATCTAACCATTATCCAATAAATAATAATAAAAGTTTTAAGTTAACGCACGCACTTTAAGCAATAAGCCCCGAGAGGCCGTGGGTTATACTGTAGGCCTATAATCGAACAGCTAAGGCGTTGTTAGGCACGACGCGAAGCGGAGTGCCTAAAACCCCCTTAGCTGTTCGATTATACAGTAGGCCTATAACCCACGGACTCGAGTGGCTTATTGCTTTTCTAAAACGGTTACTACGTCGATCTAGCAAGATTTCATGAAACGAAGGCACAGCAACGACAATGTAACGATGTATTCATAGATAATCTTTCTTCCGCCAAGAAATATATTCCCTCCTTATGAATGGTTGCCATGCAACAACAAGACGCAGCCACTGCTAGTTTTGTGCTAGCGCATTACTATAGAACGAAATGCGGTCAAGGTGTGAGTTTATCATGATATTTACAACGGCATGGAACGCGATTCAGCCAATCACAATCAAGGACCGGAACTATCCGTTTTAGAATCATTGCAAACCTCTGTAAAAAAGTACCTACTTTTTCGTCTTATATTCCGTTTTGTGATATCCAACTAGCCTACATCAAATACATTGGATAGCAGTTTAAATGTGTATTACCAACAAGTTAATAGCACAAATTTGTTGGACAATTAACCCTGCAATACAATATTCATAATAGTTTGGTAGGCTAATATTCATTATTGAATGCTTATGTTTTTCCCTATTACTGTAGATTTATAAAGCAAGCCCACCTGCGGGCATGGAATTGGAATTTTATTGCATTGCTTTGAGTCATTCTGAAGGTATGAAGCCTTATGCATTAATATCCAATCACATTACCTGTAGGCCTATTACACTTCAAATGAGGCTTGAAGGCAGACTAATGAAAACCTTTATAATCAAATGACCTTTTAATCAATCATCTTTGTAATAAACAATCAATACAGCTATATGTATAACAGTGCTAAAAAATTTTAAAAAAATAGCTTGGCTCTACAGAGTATCTTAATTACTATATGCAAATAATGTGAAAATTGTCCTCTCAGAAAGTGTTCTTCTGAATTTTCTTTGATTTATTTGGAGATTTGAAAGTAGGAATGATGAAAAACCAACCTTAATATTTGCAGTTTACAGCAAGTACTGGCTAGTCCCTCACAGAGATGCTGGACTCCAGAATCTCCAAGATCATTTTGACTCAGGTCTAGCTCCATCAGGGGGTTTGCTGACTGTAGAACACAGGATAACATCTTGCAGGATTCACCACTCAGTGTACAGTCTAGGAGTCTGTAACGCATACAGTAGGAAGTTAGACACATCATTTTGAGAGGAATACAATACTTCTGCTACAGTACATTTGCAAACTTATTGTTCACTTACTATAGCCTACCTATTACCGACTGACAATCTTATTAAATTGACTACACTTGAAGCAAAATGTATTCACAATAAGTACGTTGAAGGTGGTTACATTTATATATATTACAATAACTTAACACAATACAATACTAATACATTTTCTGCACTTGTAGGCCTACACTGCTTTTCTTTATCTTGTATTTTCCTACTATTTTGTTCTTCCCTTTCTACTACACTACTGTACTTGAACTGCTCTATTTCTTATCCTGGCCTGCTACCTACTGGATAGAAAAGGCAACAATGAATATCAGTGAATACAAATCTACAACATGGTTTAATGGCCAAAAATCAATGAATCATGGGGAAATCATGGGGGGTATACCACACATTAAGTTGGTTTTACAGTAGGGTGACCAGACGTCCCCGGTTCCCCGTTTTTGGTTGCCTGTCCCCGGGAAAATACAGAAAAACTACCCATGTCCCCATTTTTTGAAGATAAAACTTGTATGTATTTCAATCAGATTGACAGTCGAACTGAAAATGTCTCCATTTTTTCCACATTTTTGGCATTATGATCCCATTTTTCGTCTTGGACATCAGCTAGCCTATGAACATTAGCAACTTCGCCCGCTTGTTGTTGTCAAGTGAATACTTTCAGTTCTGGAAAGTATTCAGGAAAGTATTCCAAAGTGGCGACCTTCCCACTTCCCAGCCACATGAACACACTATTAAGGTACTACACATGTCATTGACAGTGGGTGCAAACTTCAGTCATTTGAATTTACGATGATACAAATCTGACACCATTCACTACAGTGATACCTATGCCCAAGGGAAAAATGATAATAAAAGAGACATTGTACTTTAAAGTCTATAATGTTGATTTGGATATTCATTGAATCATTCATCTGCCAAAATATATTTTTTCTTTTAGATTTTTTTCTTTCTGTTTTGATTGCACTCTGCACAGCACTTTGGTCAGTATAAGCTGTGTATAAATGTGCTTTAGAAATAAATGTAACTTGCTCACTTATCTAAAATATGTTCATTGCAACAATGGATGCATGCGATTAGATTACTTCATCACAGAATATGTAGTGTGTTTTAATCGCAGCCCTAATTTAAATACAACATTACATGATAATATGATATTATTAAATTAAACATTAAATCAATTTTTGTTAACATTGACTTTGAGTGTACTTTAAGATAAGTCTGAAACATAAAAAAATGTGGAAAACTTCAAAGTGTCTGAATACCCACTGTACATGTAATAATCAATTATTTGAATTCTCATGATTACCTAAGGATCAGTTAATACAATAAGTGTGTATAATGAAGTCCACAAACCTCAGGGTTTGTAGCTTACAGTGGGGACTAGTTAGTCCTGCAGAAATAATCTGAAGTCCAGAATCTCCAAGGGCATTGTGACTCAGATCCAGCTGTATGAGGGAGTTAGCAGACTGCAGACATCTCTTCACTGTCTCACAGGACATCTGGTTGAATTTACACCTATCAAGCCTGCAGAACAGCAAAATAACATGGCCAATGTGTATACCGTGCAACTAGAAAGTAGTCAGACCCTTTCAATTTTTTTCACATCTTGTTATGTTTAGTGGCCATTGGGTCCTTGGTTACCTCTCTGAGTCGGTTTACTCAGTTTGGCTGAGCAGCCAGAGGAAGACTGTTGGCTGTTCCAAGCTACCGTGCTCATGGGCACTTCCAATGCTGCAGAACTTGTTTTTGTATCCTTCCCCAGATCTGTGTCTTCACACAACCCTGTCTCGTAGGTCCACGGACAATTCTCTCGACCTTGTGGCTTGGTTTTCACTCTGGCATACACCATTTACTGTGAGTCCTTATATAAAGAGATGTGTACCCCTTCTAATGATGGCCAGTGAATTAATTTAGGCACAGGTGGACTCTAACCAAGTTGTACAAGCATCTCAAGGATTGTGCAATTGCAAGTGTCATAACAAAGGGTCTGAATGTAAATGAAATATTTCAGTCTCTCATCTTTTTTTAAATTAAATACAATTTTATAAATTCACGAAGCACTCCAAATGTAACGGGTGCTAGCTGGTTAGCTATGCTGTGGAACGTTAGTAAACCTCACTCCCCGACGCTTCAAGAGCGCTGCTGGCATGAAAGCTAGTAGCCTGGGCTTTTAGCTGGATTGTTAGCGCGCTCGACTCCCGATCCGAGGTGCTGCTGTCTCGCGGGTTCGAGTCCGGGCGTGTGCAGGGCTGGACCGCGGTGGTTCCACACAACGCAGGTTACATTGGTGCCGTGACCCGGATCGGGAGTGAGGTTTAGGGGGGTGAGTGTAACGGGTGCTAGCTGGTTAGCTATGCTGTGGAACGTTAGTAAACCTCACTCCCCGACGCTTCAAGAGCGCTGCTGGCATGAAAGCTAGTAGCTTGGGCTTTTAGCTGGATTGTTAGCGCGCTCGACTCCCGATCCGAGGTGCTGCTGTCTCGCGGGTTCGAGTCCGGGCGTGTGCAGGGCTGGACCGCGGTGGTTCCACACAACGCAGGTTACACAAACACTTGTTTTTTTGCAGAGTGTTGGAGTATTGTGTGTAGATTGATGAGAATTTTTAAAAAATCCATTTCAAGATGAGTGTGAAACATAACAAAATGTGGAAAATTTGAAAGGGTCTGAATACTTTCCGCTTGCACTGTATATGTTTTATGAATACAAAGAGATACAGAAAAACTGTACATGCAGTATCTGTACATACTGTACATTTGCTATTGCAAAATTAATGTGTTTATCAAACACAGATGCTGCACCTTCATATCAAGAAATAAGCTAACAAATCTGACATGTTGGCAAGAAAGTCTTTAAACATGAATTTGGCAATAATGTAAAACAGTAACTCACATTGCTGCTCTGAAGCAAGTCAGGGCTGGGAGCAGTCTCCGGCGTCCCTCATCTGATGTGTTGTATTTCTTCAGATCAATCTCATCCAGTTCCTCCTCAGACATCAGAAGCATGTGGGCCAGTGCAGAACAGTGGGCAGGAGATAACTTCTGTTTTAAACTATTGGGTGATTTAAGAAATCTTTGAATTTCTTCATGCAGCGTATGATCATTCATTTCCATTAAACAATGGAAAAGATTTATGCATCTTTCAGGAGAGAGGTCTTGTATGTTGAGATCCTTAATGTACCTGCATATTTCGTTGATGCTCTTTGAACTGTTGTGTGTGTGACTCAATACATCTGTCAAAAGTAACTGATTGTTTTCCAGAGAGATACCCAAAAGGAAGCGAAGGAAAAGATCAAAGTGTCCATTTTTGCTTTCTAGAACTTTAGTAATGGCAAACTTAAGTGACTTCTCCAAGCAGAATAGCGTTCCCATGGTCTCCATCTGATAGCCGTAGGAGGCAAAGATATGAAGTGCCGCCAGAAACTCCTGCATGCTGAGATGCACAAAACAGTAGACCTTCTCCTGGTGAAACACAGATTCTTCTTTAAAGATCTCAGTGCACATGCCAGAGTACACCGAGGCTTCACTGACATCAATACCACACTGTTTCAGGTCTTCCTCATAAACCATCACATTGCCATTCTCTAAATTCTTGAAAGCCAAATTTGCCAGGTTCAGTATAACGTCTTTCTGTGGTTTCAGGTCTTTATATGTTTGTCTTTCACTTTGATACTTCTGATCCTTCTTGGTTGTCTGGATGAGTAGGAAGTGTATGAACATCTCAGTCAGTGTTTTGGGGATTTCCTGGGTTTTATCCTTTTGCAGCATCTGCTGAAGTACAGTGGCTGCAATCCAACAGAAGACTGGAATGTGGCACATGATGTGGAGACTCCTGGATACCTTAATGTGAGAGATGATTTTGTTGGCCTGACTCTCATCACTGATTTTCTTCCTGAAGTACTCTTCCTTCTGTGGGTCATTGAATCCTCGTACTTCTGTCACCTGATCGATATACTTAGCAGGAATCTGACTGGCTGCTGCTGGTCGTGAGGTTATCCAGATGAGTGAAGAGGGAAGCAGAGATCCCTGAATGAGACTCGTAATAAGAACATCCACTGATGATGCTTGTTTAATATCAGATACCAACATCTTTGGCTGAAAATTGAGAGAAAGTCGACTCTCATCCAGACCATCAAAGATGAACACAATCTGACAGTCTTTGTATCCTTCATCATCATTTAGCCTGTTCAGCTGAGGGTAGAAGTCAAGCAGGAGATTGTGAAGACTATACTGATCATCCCTGATCAAATTCAGCTCACGGAAAGAAAACGAAAATATAAAATCTATATCCTGATTGGCACCATCTGTCCAGTCAAGAATGAACTTTTTCACTGAGATAGTTTTTCCAATGCCAGCAACACCTTTGGTCATCACAGCTCTGATGTGCTTCTCCTGTCCAGGTAAAGGTTTGAAGATATCATTGCAGCTGATTGGTGTATCTTCAGTGGTTTGTGCTCTAGATGCAAATTCTACTTGCCAAATCTCGTGTTCATTATTCATGCCTTCACTCTCTCCCTCTGTGATGTAAACCTCTGTATAGATATTTTTGAGGGGCACTTGAGTCCCTCCATTGTTAACACCTTCAGATATGTTCTCAAATCTCCTCTTCAGACTGGCTTTATGTTTCTCTATGACTCCCATCAGGACATCATCATCTGTTTGTTATTAGAAAAATAATGAGGAAATAAGTCCATTAATATGTGTATGACAAATCACAATTCTGATAGTGTCAATTAAATTGCAGTTGACGTTCTTGACACAAATATTCATTTGATTTCCATTGCTATTACCCCTAACACATTTCATTGGGAATTATGTGGTCTGCTAAAAAGCAAGGCTCTCAAAATGTGCCCACATCGGTGTATGACAAATTCAACATGCATTTTTTTCCAGTTAAAAAAAGCACAACACATAAGTTTTTCTTTTTCTCTCTGTTTAGACAACAATCTGATATTGTTACTAATTATATCTGGCAGCAAAAGCTTCCCTTGTCTGTTCTCTTCTTATAGCCTAGTCCCTTATAAGAGCTCATACAAATAAATATCAGAAGACCCTTACCAAGATGTCTCTTTCTGCCTGGTGTATGTCCAGTGTGCAGGTGCCTTCTGATGTCGATCAGGTCTGTGTTTTCTTCCTGTGTGCTCATATCCAAGTGTTTGTCGAGAGGAGGCTGTAGAAAAGGTTGGACTCTGTTCGTCTTTCCACGCTGGGGACAGTAGCTACTGATGCAATCCCTGCATAAACCATGTACACAGTTAGTGATGGCTGGGTCCCTCAGCACTGCTTACACACTCCACATGGACTGATCCTTTGGTCAGATCAGCACTCAACTCACTGCATATACAGTACATAATGAAAATCAGATGTAGTTAAAGAGACATTGTGTAAGATTGTCAGTTGTTTATTTACACTACCTCCAATTTGAAGCATATCTATTGGCTCAGAAGTCATCATTTAAATATTCATAGTTTCGGTCGACCTTCTCTGTACGTGTGCCATTTTAAGATAGCCTACCGGTGGCCAATTTCCTACATTCAGTGATGTAAGTTATGAACCCGTTTTCTACAAGCCACATCTCTCTAGCCGTTCCCATTCCCATTTACGGTGCTAACGTTAGCAAGCTAGCTTGGTTAACAGGCAAAATTTATGCAATTTATTTAGTACATGTCCGAAAGTGTGTTTTATTGGCATCACACAAGCAACGACAATAAAAAAAGTTATGTTTTGACACACCGCTTTCTTTCTGCTGCTTGGTTTTACATTTCTATGGTTTTATTGTTCTTTCATCTTTGTGAAGCACATTGGGTTGCCTTGCTGTACTAAATGCGTTATTCAAATAAAGTTGCCTTGCCTTGCCTATTTAGGAGACTGAAACTAGGCCCATCATCTTAGATTAGCGACTAGATGAGCTGTTCTAAAACCTTGCAACTGTAACTAGCTAATGAATGCTTTGTGACCGCTTAGAACTGCTGACAACGATGTGCAACATTTAATTCACACCTCTGCAACAGCTTTGTCCTATCCGTGGTTTTGTCTCATCGCAGATCTTTGGTGTGAATTGGGCGTTATGTTATGTGTGATGGCTACCATAGTTCTAATAGGTTGCGATATAATCCCTAACCACAACACAACTTTAACTCATATAAGGATAGTTAACTTTACATTTCGTCCACGTGGCAGTGACATCGTACGCTGGTCAACCAATAACATTGCAGTTGTTACCGAGAATAATATTTATGCGACATCATACAGAAGTAGCCTACTAGCAAACGTTTTAGTGTCATTTAGTAGGCTACATGAAGTTGACACAACATCGCGACCTGGTTGCCTGATAACAGACCCAGCAAACACCCGCCGTTCGGGAAACCTTCACTAAACTTTTGCTGTTACTTGCAACAGTAAACTTATGTTAGTTCGATCCAAAGGTTCAGGCAAAGTGGGTTCGACCACGGTTTCAACAAATCATAGGAGCTCTGTTCTTGGATTTGCTCTTTGGTCATGTTGAGGTTACAGCACATCGCAATTTAGGTTAGTTCCAAACGTACATTTCAAGTCAATTGCCTCGGTTAAAGGCCGTTATTGTTTTGATTTTGAAACAGTTTAGCCTTCTTGTACTGATATTTTAAATAGTAAAATGACAAAATATGCCCACTGAAAATGGTTTAGTTTGGCTAGTTTATTACATCAAGTATTACAGCTGTAGAAGATTTGTTTTTAACATAAAAATACCCTGTATATTATAAATATTAAAAAACAAAACATTTCAATTACGCAGAAAGATTTGCATTACACTGTGAACCTTTACCACAAACAACCCATTTCCCCTCTCCTCTCCACTACACTATTTTCAATTACTTCATAAAAAAATAAATAAATATAGCTGCAAACAGCAATGAAGGGGCCAGGCAGTAGGCCAGAGTAACCACGGCAACTCAACGCTGTTAGCTCAATGCCACAATGAGACATATGACAGTAAGCCGTCAGAACAAGTTTCATGTCTAACACGTCAAAAGCTACAACCCAACTTGCATTTTTGCAAATTTTTGCTAAAGGTCAAAGGTCACCAAATTTCTTGGACGTCCATACGATCGGGTCTGAGGGGTATGTACTAACTGTGGCTTTGATAGATTCAAAGGTTGCTGAGATATGAGCTCACTTCCTGTTTGGCGGCTTCACACCCCAGAGGTCAAAGGTCACCAAATGTCTTGGGCGTCGTCCGGATTGGGTCACAAGTCCATTTATTAAGTTTGGTGTTGATAGATGCAAAGGCTGCTAAGATATGAGCTAAATTCCTGTTTGGCGGCTTCGCCGCAAATTTTGATTGGCTGCGACGAGCAAACGCTTCTGTCAATTGTTACCAAAATTGACACACTAACAAGACATGGTGTGAAGATGATCTGTGCCAATTTTGGTGAGGATCGGTTGAAATTTGTGACCTAGGGAAATTTGTTAGTGTTTTTGATTAAATCCAATATGGCGGCCGAATCAATTACTTTGACGTCACGAGTTGTCCTCAGTTGACCTAAGGACCTTCCACAGTATTATAAAACACCACTAGTCCATTTGAATTCTAAATATAACAGCAGCTACAGGCCAAAAGGCATGTTTTTCAATTACAACGCCCCCTAGAGGTCAAAGGTCACCAAATTTCTGGTGCTTCCTCCTGATTGGGTCTGAAGTCCATGTTCTAAGTTTGGTTTTGAGACATACAAGGGTTGCTGAGATATCTGCTCACTTCCTGTTTGGCGGCTTCGTCACAAATTTTGATTGGCTGTTACAGGCCAACGGTTAAAGTTCTAAGGACAAAAAGCACGAGCTGAATAGGGCATTGTCTGAGGATATTCTGTGCCAAGTTTGGTGTTGATTGGACAAAATTTGTGGGAAAAATAGTCTTTGAAGTGTTTTTGATGAAATCCAAAATGGCAGAAAATCCATCATGGCGGAAAATGACGTCATAGGGTGCGTTGAACTCGGGCAAGTCCAAAGATTCCAAGAACACCTGTTTTTCCAAAAATCGGACCAACGGTTCAAAAGTTATGTGCATGAACGCACGTCCAACTTTGACCTGTTGGTGGCGCTAGAGCGCTTGAGCTGCCGACATGAAACTTGGTCACATGATTCAAGAGACTGTCCCCAATCAGTGTGCAAAATTTCGCTGCTTGGCCCCTAATTATCATTGCACCGTAGCCCACTGTACTCTCTAACTGAAGGTCCGCTCAAGTAATTTGTTAAGGTACAATCAATAAACAAAAACAGACACAATTATATCAACATGTACCTCCATGTTATATTTTGGAAAATAACTTACTATATTTTTTTAGTTTCATTTACATCGTGAATCACATGCCCTACTGGAATCCATGTCCTTGAAGCTGAGACACTCCTGTAGACAACTGGATGGACTTGTTTTATATCAGGAGGTTAGGGTGTGTTGATACTATCAACAGCACAATATTTGTTAAAGGTATACTATGCAGGATTGGCGATTTCATCGCCGGTTTCGCTTTCACTTTTCATTTTCGCTCGTTTTATGCTTGCATATTTCTCTGCAGAGCTTCCCCTACAGCTTTAGCGTGTATATTTGACAAAACTCTTCAATCGGTCAGTCTGCCGTGCCTTTTCATGAGACTTTACATGACACTTCCTGGAGTAGAGCATGGGTGCGTGCCCGGTGTCTCCTGAAGTTGCAAGTGTGGTTTTACCGCTACAGACCACTAGAGCGGCCAAAAAAAACACCGTTCGACTGGTAATGACTCATTTAATCATATATAACAGTATGGAACGAATTGATTAACTGAAAAACGTTGCATAGTATACCTTTAAGGTACAATCAATAAACAAAAACAGACACAATTATATCAACATGTACCTCCATGTTATATTTTGGAAAATAACTTACTATATTTTTTGAGTTTCATTTACATCGTGAATCACATGCCCTACTGGAATCCATGTCCTTGAAGCTGAGACACTCCTGTAGACAACTGGATGGACTTGTTTTATATCAGGAGGTTAGGGTGTGTTGATACTATCAACAGCACAATATCTCACCTTGTTATGAATGTTAACTCTTTCTTCCCCGTCTCTTTTTACGCCATCAAGGAAATGACTTGCTAGACAGATACAGCTAATCTTCCCCCTAATGGCACATTTATTTGTGCATGTGTAACTTGTGTTGTGTTGAATCGCATGGCTCAGACCTGCACACGCTTGGACAAACCCACAAACAGAAGTCAAGCATGCTAGCAATCATGTTAAAGGCCCAGGCTGCTAGATCTCCTGCCAACACTACTCTTAAGGTGTCAGGCACAGATATGGACTAGCTGGCTTCTGTTACACATGGAGTTTTCTCCATTTATTCAATTAGCAGATACTTTCTCCAAGTCGACTTACAATGGCCACTGTTACTCAGGGCAACTTGGGTCACCGCCCCAATTATTCTTCATCTCAGCAGTTGCACTTTACATGCTCAAAATGCTGGAATACCTAGAAACAATTTATTGCTTTAGTGAACTCCCAGCCTGGGACCGACAACATAGACTATACTGAAGTGCCTGATATCCAGTTTCCCTTCACTACACTCAATGAAGTTGCAAATTTTGAAGAGTGGCCGAGGGATCCTATCAATTCCTCAAAGAAAGAAAAATCTCGTATTTGTTGTAAATTTTGTGTTTTCCTGCAAGAGCTAGAATTCTCATGATGCGTCAGTAATTGATGATAACTCACAACTAATTTATAAACCACAAGCAAACATGTAGCCTGATATCCATAGTCTCTCATTATTGCTTTCTAAAACTAAAACACATTTAACAGTGCTTCCATATTCTATTTTTTTGCAATGATTTTATCTGTCTAATGTTTTGTCAACTTGTGATGCACTTTGTAGCTATGTTTAAAGACGTTTAAATATTTTTTTTTTTCTGTATTCTGTATTTCTGCTTACGGAGGGCTATGCCAGGCTAGTACAGAGGCATTTCCCCCTCTGTATCGGTAGAAACATGCCCCATGTCCCAATGCTTTGGTTCCAGAGTCAGATGCTGAATAGAAGTTTGAGTATTCTACCTCAGGCTAGTTATTATTGTGAAGGCAGATTACTCCAATCAGAGCTCCAATGTGTTCCTTATTTTGAACTGTGCTTACTATATAGTGTGTACAGATTCCCACCATGCAATACAGTCACTCACTACAGGTTTCAGTAAGGAACATAAAACCATAATACATTACTATAACATGGCAGGAGAATAAACACTGTTCATGCACACACAATCATAGGCTACATTAAATAACTGAAGGGTGCACAATATTTTATAAAATGTATATTATACAGAATCTCATAACACACATGTTTTAATTGCATACAGGTATCCATGTTCTTTGATTGAGCAGTTGTACTGTATATCAAGCACACACATTCTGAGCTAGGCCTACTTCGCATAGCGGAGGAACTGGGCTAAACAAAACCATGGCAAATAATAAATTATCCTTCCTAAAAAAAAATTTGTTGGCAACAGAACTGATGTATAAAGCGTTATCACACTTGTGGTCGTGGTGTTGTTGGCCCATATCGCCACAGCTGTGGTTACCTACGGCACTCAGCCTTCTGCTTCGTGCCTACGGCGAACCACAGCCGTGACGATATTGGCCAACAACACCACTCCCACTCGTGTGATAATGCTTAATACAAGTCATCCCATCAGAGCAGCATACTTTTGAATAGGAGTGATGTTTCTGAAGCATGAGGAGGTCATGTGATCTGGCACAGGGACACTGAAGTATTTGGCCACACCGCAAACCCTGGATAGAGGGGCTCAGTGAATGTGGAATGGAACGTGTGCAGGTGGGTGAGTGAGTCAGAGACGCTGTAGAATGACAGAGTGCCAGCCAACCAGTCCAGGTAGACTCCTATTCTGTTGGAGTGGGAGGAGGAGACATTTACAGGTTGACCACTATGCCTAACAACATGCTTGTCAGCAGAGCAGTTCAGAGCCCAGGACTTGGCATTTGCTCCCAGGTTACATTCATCTGTCAACCCTTTCCTCTTGATGCTTTTATAGGCCACAGCTATTTCACACTTATCCCCACTCCACTCAGCCTCCCAGTAGCAGCGTCCAGACAGACCCTCTCTACACAACACCTGAAGCCACCAGTCAAATCTCTCTGGGTGGTCAGGATATGGCTGTGACTCTGACATACGGGTCACCTTTCTATTCTGCTCAGAGAGAAGGACTCCTCTGCCTGCTGTGTTTGGGTCCATTGTGAGCTCACAGGCATCTGCAGACAAGAAAAGAGGAGAGAAAATTATCAGATTATGGAATAAGAATAATATATCCACAAATACACTATTTTTCTGTTCAACTGTTTCCTCTCCCTTCTCTGGTTAGATATGTTCCAACATCTACAGGTGAAACAAAAAAGAATTCAACTTAAAAGGTGAAACTAATATTTTATATAGACTCATTACAAAGTGAGATATTTCCAGCTTTTATGTGTTATAATTTTGATGATTATGGCTTACAGCTTATGAAAACCCCAAATTCGAAATCTCAGAAAAATAGAATAGCTCACAGTGTCACACTCTAATCAGCTAATTACTGTATGGACACTGGACTGTATGGAAATAGCACTGACTGATCCACTAACTTTACTGTGCTCTACCTCAATTGTTTACCACATTGAGTGTCACTTTGGTTAAAATGTATCAGCCAAATGTAATGTAATGTAATGTTGAATCTACATTTGGAGAAATACTTACATTTTTGCACACCAGGTCTAAATCTGCTTTCAGCACAGTGGTCCATACTATATAAAAGAGACAGTGAGTGAGAGCAATAGTAACACTGCAGGACTGAGTCTCACAATTCTATCTGAGATAACCACAAGAGAGAAATGCAAACAAACATCTACCCAGCCTGTTTGATGCTCATTGAGCTCAATGCAAATCAAACCAGCTAATAGGCTAACTGAAAAAAACATGCCAATTTCGAGGTGTGGTGAAGGGTATGTGATGATGTGGGGCTATTTTAATGCCAAAGGCCGAGGGTATGTTATCAGTATGCATAGTTTCCTGGTTCCATGAAATAGCTGGCCTTTAAAAATGAAAATCTGCCTGCTGTAGGAATTTTACATAGGAGGCAAATACTCATTCCCCCTGTATTCTTTATTTTTTTTTAATATATTAATTTATTTACGATACATTCTTCATTCACAAAGTAAATTGGTGTTCTGAAGTGAGCGGCAGAATTCGTGCAGAGTGAAATATGCGTAGTTACGCTCTTTTTAACGTACACACCCTTACGCGCCCTTACATACATGGGAGAATTCCCCCTATGTGTTTTGCAGTAGGGCACTTTACAACTCAAGTACAGTATGTTGTTTAGGTATTCATCATCATAAACTGCTCAAAAATTATTTAAGGGAACACTAACAGTTCTTCACAATTGCTAAAACACATTTTTGAAGCCTTCCACCCTTTCTTCCTTTCTCAAACTACATTCACAGAATGTCTGACAGATAATTTTTGCAAAATCAAACTATTCTATTTGAGCAATATATACATCCCTATGTTGGTCACTGGCCTCCCTAATTATGGGCACTGGCCATTGGTAACTGCAGGGATTGTGTGTTGATTCTATGTACTTAAGTGTCTCCAGTTTGCAGTGGGAATCCTCCAGTCTAGCAGATAAAAGCTTCAGTCCTGATTCTCCAGGATGATTGTAGTTCAGGTCCAGCTCTTTGAGACTGGATTGGTTTGAAATCAGAGCTGAACCCAGAAATCCACAGCCTTTCTCTGAGATGAGACAACCAGACAGCCTGGGGGCGATAGAGAGAGTGAGTTGACAGTGGCAGCGCTACCTGGAAAACGACATTGGGAGCTTAAAACACCATCAAGCCAAATAATTGCTTTGATCTATGGAGATTTTAAAGCAGGAATGATGAAAAACCAACCTTAATATTTGCAGTTTACAGCAAGTACTGGCTAGTCCCTCACAGAGATGCTGGATTCCAGAATCTCCCAGGTCATTGTGACTCAGGTCTAGCTCCATCAGGGGGTTTGCTGACTGTAGAACACAGGCTAATGTATTGCAGGATTCACCACTGAGTTTACAGTCACCAAGTCTGTAACATAATTTATAAGAAGTTAGACAAATAGTTTTGAGAGGAATACAATAACCTTGCTAAATGCCTCCTGCCTCCGTCCCTACAGTCCTGTACTTCAATACACATCCTGGTCTTAAGCAGTGTTCTGGCGGACACTCTAGATTGAGCATGGTGAAAAATACTACGAATCAGACAATCCTTACAACTTACCTCACCTACAGCTATCAAAGTAGCGCCGCGTGTCAGAGCCATTGAACGGACACATTGAGACGCGAGAGGTATAGTATGGTATCAAGAGGTACCATAATGAGAGAGAGTGGTTCTCAGTCTCTGCTCTAAATCTTCTCTACTTCACTTAATGCTATCGGTTATCTATACTGTATGTATCAAATTGTCTTAGTTAAGGGAATAACATCGTTCAACAATATGAACGATCATAATGTTCCTTTAAAGGTGTTCCTTTAAAGTCTCACCTTTCAAACGAGCCATAGTATGTGTTCATAGCTATAACATAGAATACGCTGTGGCTCTACAAAAATTGTCAATAATGATTTAGATTGCTGGCAATCTGGGACAAAGGTTCTGAAAACAGCGCAGCATTCAAAGTGTTAACTTCACACACAATGATCAAGGTCCAGACAATGCTGTAAATGTAATGAAATCTACGAGCCTCAATGTTTTCAATGTACAGTGGGGACTAGTTAGTCCTGCAGAAATAATCTGAAGTCCAGAATCTCCCAGGGCATTGCAACTCAGATCCAGCTGTATGAGGGAGTTGGCAGACTGCAGATATCGCCTCACTGTTTCACAGGACATCTGGTTGAGTTTACACCTATCAAGCCTGCAGATCAGCAAAATAGCATGGTCAACACACACATACTTCATGAATACAAAATAGATACATTAAGTTAGCAAAGGTACATGCCATTTGCCATTGTATAATTATATTTACACACACACACACACACACACACACACACACACACACACACACATGATGTGAATACAATTAGTAAGGTGTATAATTTGCAATGCCAATCAAACTCAGGCATAGTACTGCGGTTTTTAGCAAACACAGATGATCCTTGACATCAAAAAGCTAGAGCCAGAAAACCTAGCATGAAATTAATTATGTATCTCACATTGCTGTTCTGAAGCAAATCAGGGCTGGGATCAGTCGCCTGCGTCCCTCATCTGACGTGTTGTATCTCTTCAGGTCAAAGACGTCCAGCTCCTCCTCAGACATCAGAAGCATGTGGGCCAGTGCTGAACAGTGGGCAGGAGACAGTTTCTGTTTGAAACTATTGGGTGTTTTAAGGAATCTCTGAATTTCTTTATGAAGGCTATGATCATTCATTTCCAATAAACAATGGAAAAGATTTATGCATCTTTCAGGAGAAAGGTCTTGTGAGTTGAGATCCTTGATGTACTTGCACATTTCTCTGATGGTCTCTGAACTGTTGAGTGTGTGGCTCAGTATATCTTTCAAAAGTATCTGATTGCTCTCCACAGATATACCCATAAGGAAGCGAAGGAAAAGATCCAAGTGCCCATTCCTGCTTTCCAGAACTTTGGTAACTACAAACTTCAGTGAGTCCTCCAAGCAGAAAAACATCCCCATAGTCTCCATCTGGTACTTGTAGGAAACAAAGATATGAAGTGCTGCCAGAAACTCCTGGATGCTTAGATGCACAAAGCAGTAGACCTTCTTCTGATGAATCACAGATTCTTCTTTAACGATCTCAGTGCACATGCCAGAGTACACTGAGGCTTCACTGACATCAATGCCACACTCTATCAGATCTTTTCCGTAAAACATCACATTGCCATTCTCTAGATTCTTGAAAGCCAATTTTGCCAGGTTCAGTATTACTTCTTTCTGTGATTCCAGAAGGTCTTTATATGTCTGTCTTTCACTTTGACACTTTGGATCCTTCTTGGTTGTCTGAATGAGTAGGAAGTGTATGAACATCTCAGTCAGTGTTTTGGGGATTTCCTGGGTTTTATCCTTTTCTAGCATCTGCTGAAGTACAGTGGCTGCAATCCAACAGAAGACTGGAATGTGGCACATGATGTGGAGACTCTTGGATGTCTTTATGTGTGAGATTATGCAGTTGGCCTGACTCTCATCACTGATTCTCTTCCTGAAGTACTCTTCCTTCTGTGGGTCATTGAATCCTCGTACTTCTGTCACCTGATCGATATACTTAGCAGGAATCTGACTGGCTGCTGCTGGTCGTGAGGTTATCCAGATGAGTGAAGAGGGAAGCAGAGATCCCTGAATGAGACTCGTAATCAGAACATCCACTGATGATGCTTGTTTAATATCAGATACAAACATCTTTGGCTGAAAATTGAGAGAAAGTCGACTCTCATCCAGACCATCAAAGATGAACACAATCGGACAGTCTTTGTATCCTTCATAATCATTTAGCCTGTTCAGCTGAGGGTAGAAGTCAAGCAGGAGACTGTGAAGACTATATTTATCACCCCTTATCAAATTCAGCTCACGGAAAGAAAACGAAAATATAAAATCTATATCCTGATTGGCACCATCTGTCCAGTCAAGAATGAACTTTTGCACTGAGACAGTTTTTCCAATGCCAGCAACACCTTTGGTCATCACAGTTCTGATGTGCTTCTCCTGTCCAGGTAAAGGTTTGAAGATATCATTGCAGTTGATTGGTGTATCTTCAGTGGTTTGTGCTCTGGATGCAAATTCTACTTGCCAAATCTCGTGTTCATTATTCACCCCTTCACTCTCTCCCTCTGTGATGTAAACCTCTGTGTAGATCTTTTTGAGGGTTACTTGAGTCCTTGGATTGTTAACACCTTCAGATATGTTCTCAAATCTCCTCCTCAGACTGGCTTTATGTTTCTCTATGACTCCTATCAGGACATCATATGGTTAATATTAGAAAAAGAAAGAAGAGGTAAGCCATTATGTGTACAATAAATCACAATTTTGATTAATTCAACTGTGTGAATTGTGAGATCTGCTGTAGAGTTATCCTCTTAAACACTTTATGAGACTAGAGTAGGGGTGGGAGAATCATCTGAGTTTTTACACTGTAGCCCTAGTACACTTTTAAATCATTAATGCATTAAGTATAGTGATACACAAACATAAAAATGAAAGTGCAGACATCCAAGATGGTCAAATTGTGTATGTTGCTGCATTAGCGAAAATAAAGCTTTGTGAATCTGTATTTAAGGAAGATTCTTTTTTTTTTTTTAATTTACTATGCATACTACAATCACAAAGAAAATTGGTGTCCTTAGCGGTTGGATTTTTACAATTGTTTTTAATTAAGGCATTAAGATCAATTGTCAAAGATGATTTTATACTCCTCTTTTTAGTCAACTAGCATGGGGTCAAATACTTATTCTCCCCACTGTATGCGTGTATGATTAATTATATCCATACCAGCTAGCAAATGTTTCCCTGTCTTCTTGTCTTATAAGCTAGTCCTTCACAAGAGCTCATAGAAGTATAAGGTATAAAGATCAGAAGACCATTACCTTGATGTCTCTTTCTGCCTAGTGTGTGTCCAGTGTGCAGGTGTGTGCTGCTTTCGATCAAGCCTGCATCCTGTGTGCTCATATCTGTGTGTTCATCCAGAGTAGGCTGTAGAGGAGGTTGAGTTCTGCATGTCTCTCCACACTGGGGACAGGCTTGGTCTCCTGGTAGCCCAGGCTGCTCCCAGTAGCTGCTGATGCACTGCCTGCAGAAACTGTGTCCACAGGTGGTGATGACTGGGTCCCTCAGTACCTGCTCACACACTCCACACCTGGCAGCAACCCTCGGTTCACTTCAGAGATAAGAATCAGGAAAATGGTGGGAACACAAAGAGGGATTGTTAACAGATTGATAGTTGATTTTTTAGAAATTCTATTTTTTCAGCCTTGTTAAAGGTGCTCTAATATAAGCAATGTTAAAATCCATCCGTTAGCTGGCTGTCCCCTGAATACACTGCAAAACAAAATGCAGTCTGTGGACAGTCCAGGCTCCAATAGTGGCAACAATGACATTTTACACATCTAACATGGCGTAGGCCTACATCAAATCAAACCTTGCGTATACAAGGTATTTGATCTCTGCATTTATCCCATCTGTGAATCTGTGAATTAGTGAACACACAGTGAGGTGAGCACACACTAACCCAGAGCAGTGAGCTGCCTTCATACAGCAGCACTCGGGGAGCAGTGAGGGGTTAGGTGCCTTGCTCAAGGGCACTTCAGCCGTGGACTGGTTGAGGATCGAACCGGCGACCCTCCAGTCATACGCTCTAAGCCCTAACCAGAGCCAATAGGGAGTGAAAATGGTATTTATGCGTCGCAAACGGAACCATTTAGTTGGGCCCCCGGTGTGTCCTCCCTGTCAGTCATTACAGTGTCTCTGTGTGTGTGTGTGTGTGTGTGTGTGTGTGTGTGAACAGAATAAACTATGTCTCAAATCTCACCTCCGGTCATGATCTGGTGGTTCATGACTGAAGTTCTGGGGCACAGGCATGGACTCTTCACTCTTCAGAGACACACAGCTGGGCACTGGAGATGGAGGTCTGTGTGTGTTTGGCCTGTGGAGATTCAGGGGCCATGACATTGTTCTTGTTCTTAAAATCATTCTTCAATATTACACTGCCATAGTGCATAACCTCTGGTCTCATATTTGTGTGAACTTGAGACACTGAGTCAGGAGATTATTTTAAACCTACCCTCCATTAAAGTGTATTGGTTGTCCATGATCATCCATGTCTTTGGCATTCTTCATGGTCCCACAGCTGTGTGCTGCAGACTCTGGTCTGAGTGTATCAACGTCATCTGCAGCCTCCTCTCTCTCTTGAGAGACACTCATCCTAGCAGCAGAGCATATACTGTAGGTTCTTTACAGACCTGCACATTAAAAGTATCCATGACAGGAAGACATCAGAAATATTCAGCATGACAGGACTACTTCAGAAGTATTCAAAATGACTGCATGACCTTTAGATATCTCTATGTATGTTTTGGATTTTGACTTTTTAAGTAATGGGTCGGTCAGTTCTATCTAGCATACATTTATCCACTTCTTTCTGTCAACTTATACAACACATTGTTACACATTGTTAAAGTGTTACCGATACTTGATGGTTATGGTTATGGTTATGGTTATTTAGCAGACGCCTTTGTCCAAAGCGACATACAAATAAATAACAATACATATTAAATAACAGTGAACAATTACAAAAAGGGAGAATAGCAATATTATCAATAAACAATCAATTAAGCACTAACCTAATGATAAATAAAACAATGAAATTGTTATTGATAGGCTACTCAGTATTTACATAATTTGGATTTCCTTCTCATTGCAATGCGTACGACAATGGTCCTTTGTACCTAGCATACGATTATCCACATTTTCTCTCATGACAGACAGACACACAAGAGCACTGGGCTATGACATATCACATGTCTGTCAGTGTTTTCTGTGACCTAGAATAACCTGAAATGACAAAACTTTTTCAAGCAGTTGAGTGAAGGGGCACCCAACATTATAGAAGATGAAACCTGGCATAAACAATTGGAAAGTTATTTGTGTTGATTTGGCATCTACAGGCATGTCTCTAACCTTTTCCCCCAAGAAAGGACCGGTGAGATCATGCTGAATAAACTGTGATATTTTACTGCCTTCATACTTCTCCTCTTGTTTTTGTCCCTCTTTTACAAGAATTTCCATTCAACAAATGAAAACAAGTATCAACATGCAGAAACTACACATCGAGTGCCTACATGTGTATTGTATATAACAAACATCACTGTACTATACTCTCATGCTAAGTATTTACTCTCCTCTTAACTTATTTGTCTACGTACAATCAAGTAGATTAAACATACTACTTGTAATTAAATGTATACAAGCATATACTCATTATATTTAGTGATAAAACTTACGCTGTATTTTGAGTCTGGAATTTTTGAATCTCAGACACTCCCTGTAGAGAACTGGATGGACTTGTTCTGTCTCAGGAGTTTAAGGTGTGTTGATAATATCAATCCTTGTTATGAATGTTAACTCTTTCTTCCCCTCTCATCTCTTTTAATACCATCAATGGCCGCGTTTCCCAAACACGTTAAGAAGCTCTTGACGCCAATATCTTCTTTGGAGCGCTCTTAAGAACGCTGTGAAAGAAAAACGTGTTTCCCAGAGTCGCTCTTAGCTTAAGAAGATCTTTCACTTAGAAGGAAACGTAAGATCGAGCTGACCCACTCTTAACTGCCTTCTTAGCGATCAAATGCTCAGTGATCATAGCCTGCCGCTAGGGGCACCTAGATTTCTAGGCTTTAGTGATCAAGCTGCGTCAGGGAAATGTATCCTCCACTTTTTTAAACAATAAAACAATTTTCAATGTTGCAATGCACTCGTGGCTGTGGACCACTGGTGCAAGAAACATAGACTTAAAAAAATTAATATTGAATTACACGTTTAAGTTTTCAACACATCTGCATATGAGTTTATAATACTTCACATACAAAAAACATCCACAATCCTGTGGCATTCCACGGATATCAAGGAAACAGATGTAATTGAACTAAGAACCTAATCCAATGAGGCTTCACCTGCTACAGTAGCCTACTCTAGGCGTTGCCAAAGTCCGAGATGTAAAAGTCCGGTTTACATTAATGCATATGTGCACCCCACTCGCAGGCCACATGGGCTGGAGGGTTACATCTTCTCGGATATTAATATAAAGTAGACTAGCCTACATCATATGCCTACTACCACACTATCTATAAGAGAGATGGGATGGGTCTTGCATGAGTTAATATATGAATGGCCTGAGCTAATAAAAAAATAGGCCTAGGCTATATTGATAATCACCCTGTTTTATCAGTTAGTTTGAGTTTTTGGCAGACCTAAGGAGCCGCGAGCCGCAGAAGTGCCGCAAGGACACAGCAAATTATCTTCAGAAACATATTTAAACTCACGATATTCACACTGGCCCAAAACGTTGGCCCACCGGTAATCCTCCCGAATCTCCAGATTAGCCACACACACACACACACACACACACACACAAACACAAACACGCACGCACACACGATACATGCGTAGCCTAATTGCACCTGTAGGGGGAACACGGGGCGCTGTGTGTGACTTGTGCGCTTAAAAAGGGGTGGGTGATCGATTTGCCTGGCATCGATTGATTCCGTTTCAGCACCACCGTGGTGAACAGCTCTCGTTAAGAGCTTCTTCAGAAGCTTTTTTGGCTTGATCTTAAGATTCTCCTAAGAAGGCAGTTAAGAACGCGTTTGGGAAACACCCGTATCTTAGCGCTCCTTCTTAGCGATTTCTTCTTTGGAGCCTTCTTAAGTCCTTAAGAAAGATCGCGTTTGGGAAACGCGGCCAATAACAGTAACAGTAGTTAGATACAACAGACACCAGTTGCACAGAAAGCTGGCTTCCTTCCTACAGTATAATAGCACCTGCACATATTGTATGTGGAGTTTTCAGTGAAGAAAACATACAGCAGGTGTATGCTAGCCTTTCATAGCATATTTACACCTGAAACCACATCCCACTGAATTAAATGACTTTAGGGCAGTCGCTCGAACATGCAGACCATGGAGCAACTGCTACTTCACAATCCCAGACTCCAGGTCCGCCACTCAGTCGTCCAACTCCAGTTTGCATACCAGGAGAAGGTGGGAGTGGAGGATGCCATCATATACCTACTGCACCGAGCAATATTTCATCTGGACAAGGGAAAAGGTGCTCTGAGGTGCTTCAGCCCGTCATATTGTGCAGATGTGGGTTGATGCTCATCTGGTATCCTGGAACACAGACTATCTACCTGATGGAGAGACCACAGTTGAATTATTTGTTTCTCACAAATCACCCAAAGAAATGTCTACCACCCACCTTAATGTGTGTAAGTCCAGCTGCAAGGAGTTTGGTGACTGTAGAACGTTGGACAGTTCCACATATTATGCAAGGTTAAGGTTAACTGTGTAAAAATCAAATACAGTAGTTGTAAGCCAGCATGTTTTTTACAGGTAATGAATGAGAGGTGATATGAATCATTAACGTTTCAGCACATCTACATATGCAGTATCTAGCGAAATCCAACAGATCGTGAGGGAATAATGTTTTACACATATCATTCTCAGTGCATTGTACTACATTAGTCAATTTGATTTATACATTCATTTATTCATTCATTCATTCAAGCTAATTGGCAGAAACTGTGTTGAAACAGCTCTAAATGGGAATTTAGAAAATCCATGAAGAGGGAGAAGAGGGGAAAGCCAGGAGTAAATTTGTCTAGTTTGTTTAACAAGTATGTGTTACTGATACTGTAGACGTCACTGGAAACTGCAGATACAAATACTCCCTTTAGACTTCATATTTCACACTACATTATTATAAAGTAACTGTTTTGTCATTTTTCCATTTACCCTATAAGGCAGGTCATATTTGTCATGCATTTTTGTAACATTAAAGCACAGTAATTAATGAAAACTTGTACTATTTACAACTTCATGTATCCTCAATTGGATAAATGCAGCTAAAATGAATAAATGAATGAATAAATAAGAATCCAGACTGCAATTTGTGGTTTCTTTTTCATTAGAGTACATACTGAAGTGCTTCAACTTTGCTCCTCATACTCACTTACTGAAGTTACTGTGTGCTTACAAATCCTCACAAAATGCTCGCTAATTTTCACTAATAATCACTAATGCGCACTAATATGTATTAATACTAATAGATAAACAACTGAACTGATAAATGTACATATTATTTTGTTTTGACTTGGAAGAAACAATGTAAATGAATTCAGGAAATGATGACATTGATGTTTATGAAATCTGAAATATTTATTTTGTTTATATCAAATTTTGTTTAAATCAGATCAATTTACAGTGTATAATCCACATATTCCATGTAGATAGTGTAAACAAATAAGACAAAAAAAAAATCAATCACATTTCAACATATCAGCATCACACATGTGTATGAACAGGAACTTGTGACTCTGGTGTTCCTGCGGCATGAGGAGGTCATGTGATCTGGTACAGGGACACTGAAAAGTGAAGCCGACCTGAAACCCTGGACAGAGGTGCTCAGTGAACTGGGATGGAATGTGTGCAGGTGGGTGAGTGTCAGAGGAGACGCTGTAGAAGGACATAATGACGGCCAGCCATCTCAGTTCTTCTGCTAGGAGGAGGAAAGACTCTCTTGTGTCTCTATTACCGTACTGTGGGGAGAATCAAAGTAATGGCCAGGAGAGCAGTCCTGGCGGCAGGACTTGTCATCACACCTATCAATGCTTTATGAGCCACTCCACTCCACTCAGCCTCAGGAGGGCTGGGGTGAGAGAAGGAGATGTGAGGTGGGGTAAAGAGAGAAGAGAAGGGGCAGAGAGAATAATAGGGAGAGAGATCAGAGAAACAGATAGGAAGATGAGAGAGATGATGGGAAGGACAGAGGGAGGATTCAAAGAGAAGAAGGGGAGAGAGGGCAGAGAAAAAGAGCAGAAGAGGAGAGAGGGAAGATGAAAAGAGTAGAGAGTAGAGAGAAGAGCTTTTACGCAGTTTAGCTTTTAAGCTTTTATGCATTTTAGCTTTTAACTAATGCATTGGACTGTATATCATTGCTGTGTTGATTGTTGGTGTTTAATGTTCTGTATTCTCTACGTCCTCAATGTTAGATGTTTGTTGTGTTTAGTATTTATTTATTGATATTTATTGTTGTCTGTGCTTAAATGTTCAATGTGGCTCAATTGAGTGCACAACAAATTCCCCTCAGGGCAATAAAGGTTTCATTCATTCAAGAAGAAGATAGAGAGGATGGGAGGATTCAGAGATCTGACAAACAAATGCTATCAGTTCACTCTGCAAACCAACCCCCTCAGTCACAAGGCTCACATCCTCCAACCATCTAGTAGAGAACAACTTAGAGGAACGTTACTGATACTGATGAGGAAGAGAGAGAGATGAAGATGGTCATGATGAGGAGAATGGGGTGGAGGGGAAGAGAGGAGGAATGACAGCACAGATGGAAGGAGGAGAAAGAGGGAGGGAGAGAGTGAATAACTGTTTAGCGTGAAGTTAGTGATAAGGATCAGAGAGAGAAAAAGAAAGGTGGATGGAGAAAGGGAGAGGTAAAGAGAGAGAGAAAGAGAGAAAAAAGAGGGGACAGAGGATCTATAGTCGTTTGGGTCCTCAAAATCCACGTCATTGCAGCACTGCCTGGGTTAGTTAGGCCAGGGCTCGTAAAGGTTAGAAAACAGAAAACCAATGGACTGGGTTGGAGCATGTGCAGAAACACACACAAACACACACACACACACACACACACACACACACACACACACACACACACACACACACACACACACACACACACACACACACAGAGAGAGAGAGAGAGAGAGGTATGGATACACATACATACAACACTCAGCTGTATACTGGGATACAGAGACAGAGAGATAAGAGAGAGTAAGAGATAAACTCAGAAGAGATAGAGAGACAGAGAGAGAGAGAGAGAGAGAGAGAGAGAGAGAGAGAGAGAGAGAGAGAGAGAGGGAGAGAGAGAGAGCAAGGAAGTCCTGGAGGATATATCTAGAACAACGACCTCCTAACCACAGAACAACACAGAGATGACCCCAGTCTCCTGATCTGTGTGATGAGTCCACCTGCTCACCTATCAATCGGAGGGTCATCCAGGTCATTGTTATTCTTGCCCAGTGGTCCCACTGCTGCCTGGTGCAGCCTCTGCATCTCTGAAAATACAGGTTCAGTCTGTCCAGAAATGCGCACATATTTCTTGTTGGTTGACAAAGAAATTTATATATTTATCATTATGAACTTCATTTGTGTGCGTCAAAGTTATAATCCACACTTTCATATGTGTGTTCAAAGTTGCTATTCACAGTTTCACATGGGAACCTCACAGGAACGCTATGCACCTGCAGATAAGAAACTGGGCATGAGCGAGAGGAGGATTTTAGGGAGGTTTCGACCAAGGTCATGCTGACTTGTTTTGCTCTCTGCTTTTCTTTAATAAAAGAGCCTCTTTGCGTCCAAGAGCTCAGAGACTGTTTCGGAGAGGTAAAGCACCTCCTCTCTATGTCTCTCCTCTTGGCGCCAGAGTATACTGAAAATTATACTACTTGTCTGTGGTTCTTGTGTCATAATATTGGGAAGATTTTCCTGACATTCTTTGGTCCTTCGAGCCGGATGTCAATATATCCTTTCTGGAACTGATCGTCGGAAGTTGAAGACTGCAGCAGCCCGCGGACTACCGTGGAAAAGCCCCGCACGGTGAATTCCGTGCTGGCCAGCCGACGGCGACCAGCTCCTAGACTGGATTGACGACTGAACAACAGAGCAGAACCATAACAGTGTGAGTATAATTTCATAGGCCTAATAGTCTTGGACTATTTTCTAGAAAAGGGAAAAGTCGCATTAAGTTGCCGTTCCCAAGGGAAAAGTCGCATTAAGTTGCCGTTCTCTTAATACAGCTGTAAAAAAAAAGATAAACTTTCCAGGGGGGTTCCAGTCCCGCCTGATGTAAAGTGGCTATGGATGCCGCTTAGTTTATCAGATGTAAAGGGGCTATGGATGCCGCTTAGTTTATCTTTAAAACAGGGGGCCTGAAGTCCCACCTGAGACAGGGGGCCTGAAGTCCCACCTGAGCTGGGGGGCCTGAAGTCCCACCTAAGCTATCAAATAGGGAGTTATAGAATTCGCTTATGTTGATAAAATTGTGAAAATCAAGCCCGCTTAAGTCGACATGAGAGGGAAAGAAGGAGTGTGACTGAGAAGTGTGTGTGAAGGGATTGTCTGTGAGTTAAAACGAACAACAGAGCCTGTGAGAGATAAAACACCCAGGGGAAGCCGGACTAAGGTCTAGAAGCTCGCTTCCCAGGCTTGTTGTTTGCCCTAAGAGGACGACACAGAACAAACTCTTATTTGTGCAAAATGGAGAATACTCAAGATAAAGGACAACTTTTGAAAGGCGATGCCAAATTCATAGCTAGAGTCCATCGAGGAACTGAAAATTGGCTATTACGATGGAAAAATAAATTCGAATTTGCAAACTAAAACCAAAATTATCATCATGCCATGCAGAAGTGCACCTGTATGACGATGATGATGATTACGGTAAAACTCCAAATTGGCCCTCACCGCCGCCTCCGGTGGAGGCATTTCCAATGGTAGAACTGCCCAATCCAACATTTAAGCCAGACGTGGCTGAGGGTCAAAATAATCCACGGTTAATGTATGTCTATAGGACATGGACACAGGACGACGTAAAAAAAAGCAGTGGAGGGAATTCCATCTCATAAAGCCCAAATTGAAGAATTTTGCGACGAAATGAAAAACATAATAGCGGTGTACCACCTGAATGGTTTCGAGGTCGAAAGGATGTTCCGCTTTAAAATGGGCTCTGATTGGAGCCGTGTTAAAGATAGCTTTGTAGCCCATCAGGCTGGTACAGCGTATGCGCCTGGTTCTCTGGATTTAAATCAACAAGTCCAAAGCCTAGAGAATAAATGTAAAGACGTGTTTAAAAAACATTGCAATTACACCAAAATACACGCCACCACACAGAAAGATGATGAAGATGTCTGGAAGTTTAGAGACAGATTTGAAAAAGTTTTTAAAGCCTATAACGGCCTAAAGTCAGGGAGTGCAGAAGATAAGATAATTTATGGACAGCAATTAAAACAAGCATTACTCCAAAGTTTTAGACCAGAGATAAAAGGCTGGATAGAGAAATATTTTGTTTCTTTCAAAACAGCAGAACTGCCAGATTTTATGGAACATGCTAAACATGCAGAGAAAACAGTGAAAAATAAAGAAAGTAAGACAAAAGAAAGACTCAGAGAAAGTAGGGGAAGCATTTGTGATGGCATTACAAGGCAGAAATGGGTCAGAACAGAGAGATTATGAAAATGAAGGTGATGATAGCAACAACTGTTTCAGGTGTGGGGGTCGCGGGCATTGGTCTCGTGACTGCGCCACCGAGGATGAGAAAGAACAAAGATACGATAGTGACCAGTATGTAAGTGGAGAAGGAGAAGAGCTAGAAATGTGTAAGGAATGTTTAGACTAGAGCTGATGTGTGTTTAAATGACTAAGAAAGTGGTAGCCTACATATTTAAACTGAACATTTAAATTAGATATTTAAATTCTGCTGAAGTTGTGTTTTTTCACCCATTCACTGTGAAAATCCCACATGCCGTCTCCCAACTGCTGTTACAAACTAACATGACATTCTTATCTCGTATGACAGTATTGTTATCACAACCGCACATTAAATATGGTGTAAACAAAGCAGCTTATGCAGTGACTAACTGCTAAATTAGAAGTTAAACTTTTGTCTGCCACATGCTCTGCACAGGTAGCCGAATTGACTGGGCTGACCAGAGCATGTGAGCTTTTTGCCAAAAAGAAAGTGACAATATACACAGACAGCCAATATGCCTTTGCTGTGTCTTACATTGCTGAAATCAATGTACAAATGGGTAGCAATTTTGAGTCATGAGCAGAGCCATGTCTCAACAGGAGGGATGTGTGAACTAGTAGACAAACAGTATAACGTATAGATTTACAAACTACTCACAAAATGTTTGTTATGCATCATATGTACTGTATTGATGTAGGAGTAGTGGAACAACTAATTAAAACACTGTGTTCAAAGGAATATGTGGACACGGATACTGCTCCCTCTCTCTCTGTTTTTCCACAGGATCCCAGAGTGAAACCAGAAGATTGGGTGTTCATCAAAGTCATAAAGAAAAAGTGCTGGTCTGACTCGCGTTGGGAAGGACCCCACCAAATCATCCTATCTACACCCACTGCAGTGAAGGTGGAGGGCCGGACCGCTGGACGCATCTCTCTCACTGTAAGGTTCCAGTCAACCGCTGAGGAGGGGAAGCCCGACTGCAAAGGGGATTAGAGGTTTAGAATCTAGTCGTCTCAACGTCGGTGAAGATTTTGGATCCTCCTAAGCTTAGTGACGATGCCTTGAGATAACAGACTTTTAGTGTGGAGGATGGTCCTTGGAGCGGCTATCACTCTCACCTTGCTGACAATTTTGTTAAGGACTGAACAAAGACTTTTTTCTTGAAAGACAAAGGAAGCCGAAAAAAAAAAAAAAAAGACATTGATTTTGTCAGAGGATGTGCATACCTACATCACACATGTGTATCACTTAAATTCATGGTATCGTTATGCTCAAATGCTGGCTGATTTGAATAATGTGTCTGATTGCTATGTGTGTTCTCTGATGCCAATATCTGTTTATCATTCCCGTTTAACAGCCGTAAAAATTCCTCATGGACAGAGCTTGTGTATAGGTGAAGGGAAGTCTGGCAAAGATGACTTATAATTCATCCCACATGACAATACATAAAAATGGTATTAACATGATCTGTGAACCTTGTGCAGGGACACACCCTTTGAAGTACATAAAGTGTAGTGTAACATTGACCCCTTACTGTATGCCACTGTTAAACCTAGAACAAGATTCCCACTGTTTTTTTTTCAGAGATGGTTCTGTGCCGGTGGGGAGTTTGCCTCTCTACAGGTGTTATCAGTGAAGTTTAGAATGTAGCCCTACATTTTGTAGAATTAAGCTTTGATTATTTGAGGACTAGCCCTCATTGCATATAGCCCATCAAAATGTTGATGTGAATTTGCTTGCTTGATTGTTGTGATAATATGGGTCTGGGAAAAACATATGTGTAGTAGAAGGTGAGTTTTTCTCCTTTTGCTTGTGTACACAAGTGCTGCTGCTATAGCAGGGTAATGGAAGAATTTTTCCTTCAACGGTTTTCTCCTCAAAATTAAGATCAATCATGACTGAGGTTTTCCGGTAAGGTTTTCGCTTCCATCAAAAGGTTTGAAACTTGCTATTCGAGTTGGTAATAATTACTACACGCTTTGATTTGATTTATGGTTGAATCTACAGTATGTAGCAATGGAACAAATGATTGTGAAGTCTACTAATGATAAACAGGAGGGAAATGACAAAGAAATTTATATATTTATCATTATGAACTTCATTTGTGTGCGTCAAAGTTATAATCCACACTTTCATATGTGTGTTCAAAGTTGCTATTCACAGTTTCACATGGGAACCTCACAGGAACGCTATGCACCTGCAGATAAGAAACTGGGCATGAGCGAGAGGAGGATTTTAGGGAGGTTTCGACCAAGGTCATGCTGACTTGTTTTGCTCTCTGCTTTTCTTTAATAAAAGAGCCTCTTTGCGTCCAAGAGCTCAGAGACTGTTTCGGAGAGGTAAAGCACCTCCTCTCTATGTCTCTCCTCTTGGCGCCAGAGTATACTGAAAATTATACTACTTGTCTGTGGTTCTTGTGTCATAATATTGGGAAGATTTTCCTGACATTGGTCATTCTACTAAGAACTCATAACTTTGTTCTGAAAGTCCCACAAGGAACACCTACGTTTTTCACATTGTTGGAATGCAGTTGTGACTCCATTATCAGCTGACTGAAATAGGATCTGTTTTCCACCTTCCTCACCAAACCTGCATATCGTCTAATGCAACACATACTGTACATCAGGAGACTTTAAAGACTTCTGACTTTGCAACCTGGACCAAGCTGTTATGGTTGCCATTTTTGGAGTCTGGTCTAAAGAGACCACATTTTTCTACAGTGAATTCAGGGGATAGGCAGCTAGTGGATCATCAGGAGACGTTTGCTGTAAGTGATAAAAAAAATGTTTTAGCTTAGAAACCGTGTAACATTGCTGAGAGCACCTTTAACTGCACAGACTATCAGTAGCCTACTTGTGTAGTACAGAAACACTCTCATAAACATACATTACTGTATATTGAATAGTCTGTTTACCTTTGAGTCCTTTAGGAAAATCTCTCCCCAAAATAATAGAATGCCAATGTTTCATTCACTGATGTCAAGTTCTAAAATATTTTTGCTAACTGTGCAACGCCACGGTAACACTATGGTACACTACTCTCATACACTACTACACATGCCTTTTACATTACATGCCATCATCAGAGCAAAATAGACTTCCTCATATCAAGTAGTTCCAACCTCTTGGGATTATTAGAGTAACATTTTCATTATATCCTTAATTAGAAGCACAACTTGATCAAATAAACGTACAGGACATTCTGAGAGTTTTACCATTTTGAATCCATTTCCCTGAAGCTCAGACACTCCCTGCAGAACAGAACTGGCTGGACTACTTCAGTCACAGGACTAAAACAATGTGATACTATCTGCAGAAATGTTATGAACATTTAACTCTTTCTTTCACCTTGAATGTGCATAACTGTGTGCGTGTGTGTGTGTCTTGCACATCTTCACAGTTTCTGTCAATCAAATGTACTGTTCTATGTGGAGAATACAGTAGGAGCTAGGCATATTAATACAGCTTCATGTATCCTCACTCACATGAGTGCAACCATGAATGATTGCAATGTACAGTATGTATACATAAATAACAACACAGACTGCAATTTGTTTTTTTTGTTTTTTTCAGTACACACTGAAGTGCTTCAACTTCGCTCCTCATTCTCACTTATGCTTGCAAATTCTCACCAAATGCTTGCTAATTTTCACTAATAATC
Organism: Sardina pilchardus; assembly: GCF_963854185.1. Lineage (NCBI taxonomy): Eukaryota > Metazoa > Chordata > Actinopteri > Clupeiformes > Clupeidae > Sardina > Sardina pilchardus. The sequence goes on along the minus strand of NC_084994.1, from coordinate 13,936,917 downwards.
ACTATATTTATTTTAATACTCTTAATAAATAAATAATTTAATATAAAAGTAAATGTGTATAAATGTACACAATACAAGGCAAGGGAATGGGGCAGAGGAGATGAAGAGTTAGAGAGGGGGCAGAAAGAAAGAAGGAGAGAGGAGGTAGAGAGAGGGAGGGTGGTGAGGTGAAAGACAAAAGAGGGGTGGGCAGTAGGAGAGGAAGAGAAGGGTCAGACAGAAAGAGAGAGAGAGAGAGAGAGATAGTGTGGAAAAGGGCAGGATGAAGGCAGGCACAAAAACACACACACACCCCAGCCGTAAACCAGACCAGATACTGAGAAGACGCTGTAGAAGGACAGAGTGCCGGCTTCCCAATCGAGGTACACTATACTCTATACTCCCAGGGCAGGTACTCCGTTCAGCCCTGCAAAAGTTCCCGGAACGTCGCATTACAGGGCAGTTCCTGTAATGGCAACGCGAACAAAAGTTCAGAATGTCCCGAAAATCAAGTTCCAGTTCCGGTAATGGAAACATGCCTATTGTTATGTTTCTGAGATGTCTGACTTAGTATTGTAACAAAGAGACTCTTGTGTGGGGGCGGGATCTGTTCTGTGGGGGAAATCAGTGATTTGGAATTATACCTGAAATTGATAACACCTGTGTGCTAGTCGTGACTGGGGAGAAGGAGGTTGTGAAAAGAGGAGCGAACGAGGCATGGTGAGTAGTTCTGGGGAGCGGTATCATTTGGAGCCTATTGTCCGAGCTAAGCACTCAGTTTTGGGGGGTGGGTGCCGCTCGCATGCTATTTAGGGCTGCCGGCGGTGAAGCTAGCTAGCGGGACTAGGGAAAGGTTCCAACGCTAGGTAGGGCGACGTGATAGCTAAGGCTGGGGGTAGGAGTGCGGACTGTTTGTCGCTTCCCATTTAGGGTTTTTTTCCACGCGCTGGATCGGCGTTTACTTCCTCCACTACTTTTCAGTGCCGGCCAGCGCCAAGCCTCAGACCCTGGGGGAGGGTCTCAAAGCCGTGGGGAAAGCTACGTTTTAATCTTTACATTGTGTTTGTGTGTGTGTGTGTGTTTGTATTTGTGTGTTTGTGTGTGTGTGTGTGTGTGTGTGTGTGTGTGTGTGTGTGTGAGTGTTTTAAGCAGTGTAGCCAACAAGGTTTTGGGTGGGAGGATGTAAAGGGCCTGTGCTTCTCATATGTCGCCTGTACGCGCTTCGGTAGTGTTTGAATTGTTGCAGTGCATAGCCTATGTGTGCAGTGCCCTAAGGGGGTGTGTGTGTTATGGCGTCCTGTGATTTGTAGTGTGATCTATTTAAAGAGTGTGATGCCCTTGTCTATTTATTTCATCGTAGTTAATTCGCTGCAAGGAGTAATTTGCGAAGTTGAATAGTGCTCTGGATTTTACCCATTCTGGCCAAGTTTGGCAGCTGCATGAATTTGTATTTAATAAAAGTGTATTTCTTGTAATTCTGTTGTGAAGCCTGTGTGTGGGGGTAACTGGGTAGCCTACAATCCTCTAGTTCTGTATTCTAGGTTTATTACTGTATCAACAAGGCATGGAAATCTGTTCAATTTCATACAGCTTGTTTAGAATCTCATCCCCGAGCTACACCAGGCCAACTCGTGAAGCACTCTGTTAGTGAAGGGGTGGGCAATTAATTTTCCCAAGGGGCCACATGAGAAACTGGGACTGTTGAGGAGGGCCGGACCCAAAACACCGAACTCAAGTCTGAACTCAATTCGGTTAAATTCTATTCTGCTCTTGTATAACATTAAGTAAATCGTATGGTTTTGGTTACAACCAGTAAGAGAAGATGAAAATGTAAGGAAGACAAAGTAAAAATGGCAATATTTCATATATGTCCAGTAACCTACTTAAACCTCATTCTCAAATAAAATTGTTTTGAAATAGTTTTTTTTTTTCGGAGTGATTATTTGCACCCGGGTGTAAATAGTGGAATGGAGGCATTTTCTTATTTGCACCCAAACCTGAAATCCAACATAGCGGGACCATCTTGGCAGGAGATTGCCAACCTAAATCCTAAATCTAACAAGTTAGGATTATTAAAACAATATTTTAGATGGTAAAGTGGTGCTAAATTTCCATAAACCTTGTTCAGTGAACGGGTAAAGCCGTCCGTTTGTAAGCAAAATCAAGAAATACGATCTTCTAGTTTGTTTACCGTTACCTAGCAACCATAAAACGTCATTCAAATATTAGTAGTATCGCAAAATGATTCAATAGGGAATAGTACAGTGGATAGGTGAACGGGTTACAACTCTGGAGACCCAGGTTCAATTCCCAGCTAAAGTAATGTTTTTTTTTTTGCATGCCAAAGTACGAACGACTTGTTTTTTCTTAGATGACGTTACCTCGCGGCAAATAAGAGTTTGTGCTTTTTGAACCTGTCAAAGATTGACTAGTTTTATTTCAGTTATGAGTACAGTAAGTAGAAGTAGGCTTCAGTAGTTGTGAGTAGAAGGGTTTCTTGGTGTTTTGAGCCCCCAACGTTGTCTTCAAGGCAGCGCTGCCTGGAAGGCGCTGGGGTTAGGCATGGGTTAAGGTTAGGGTTAGGGTTAGGAGTAGGAGTAGGCAGCGCTGCCTGGAAGACAACTCAGAAAACAACTCTTTGAACTATAGCTTGCCTTTGATCAAACTACCACATGACCACTCATTAGCCTAATATTTGTAAAATCACTTCAAAGTAGGCTAACGCAGACATGGAACAGCTAAAAACTGTTAAAAACTAAATTAGGCCTAGCCTACTGTAGAGCTGGTAAATACACAGGCCTATTGACAGGGTAGGCTACATGGATGTTAGATATTGGGTGAAAATAGTATTGTTGATTATTACACTATTTACACCCGGGTGTAAATAGTAATGTTGATTATTTGCACCCGGGTGTAAATAGTAATGTTGACTATTTTCACCCGGGTGTAAATAGTAATGTTAATTATTTCCACCCGGGTGCAAATAGTCTCTGCCTTTTTTTTTTTAGTTTACAAAGACTGGTAAAAAAAGCCACCAATATTTCAAAGACCGACATTAAATTAACTCTATACAAAATACAGACAATAGTAGGCTATGTGAGTAGTTAATCAACATTCACAAAAAGAAAAACTATTTTGAGAATTAAGGCTATTTCTTTGCTTTAACTTTACACACAAGACTGTGATTGGTCATCTCGCCCTGTGTTGAGCCTGCTGCTTCAAGCAACCTGTGGGTAGTAACATCATACTAGTTCGCAAGCATAAGCTTTGCAAACAAACTCAGGCATATTTTGGTTACAATGACGGGGTTATCCGATTGTAAACTGTCTATCTGTCAGTAACGTTTTGAAATTAACACTTCGTATAGCCACCAAGCAGCAGTAGGACTCCGTTGCGGTGGTGAGTGACGCAGAAACAGGAGACATAAAACTTTGAAAGGTTTACGCCTATGTAAAGGCAACTGCATTTAGATGCAAAACTCTATTCACCAACACATCAGTGAGGGTGTTTACATCGTATGCATAAACGCACAAACATATGCGATTAAAAATAGCAGTCACTTTCAAAATAAAAGCAACAATGTTTATTTGCGTGCATTATCTCTAGGCGCTTGACTGCCTATACTGTTTTTTTTACGGACCTTGAGCGGGCCGGTCAGGGAAAGCCTGCGGGCCGTAGTTTGCCCAGGTCTGTGTTAGTGGAACGTAAAAATAGTTCAAGACTGGTCTATATGTTCCTCTTTCACGCCTGGTATATCCAGTTCCATTGACCTTGTGATAGTTTTTGTTGCAGCAGATGCTCCGCAAACGGAACGCTGCAGTTAGGTCCGTTGTAGCCTCTCTGATCGGAACACGTTCCAGTACAGGGTCACATGGGGACATTGAATAGGCAAGAAGTCAACACAAGGACAACATTCAGTTGAAGCAAAGTCTTTTTAAAGCATGTCACGTCACTCGGCAGCCATATTGCCTATGGGGTCGGGCAGCGAGTTTGACCGTAACAAGACCAGGCCCCAGGCGCGTAGGAACGTACCTGTAGTTAGCATTGGGGGGGACGAGAATAAGGTCCGTTGCGCGCGCCAAATTTTTTTTATATTCATAAATAAAGGGGGGGGGGGGCGAATTATAAGTCACACAAGAAATAAAAACCCATTGTTGAAGTTTTAATGGTCCTCTGTAAGATGCCGCTTTGAAAATATGTATTTCAGTCTTTTTCTTTGATCACCTATTTTTGGAACTGCACATATTCAGATTTCTTCCCTGAAAACGCACACAGCTATGTCTGTAGGACAATCTAAACTGACTCCCCCAATGCTTCCCAGCACGTTTGTAAAGGTTGCATAAACGTTGCTTAAAATTAAAATATGTTTCTTTTTCTTGACTTTTCATATGCCATCTAAGTAAACTTTATGTCAGCTGACAGATGGACGCGCGTGTCGGGCACGAATGAATGGGTTTAAATGGAGGCGGGGGGAGCTGTGGCTATTGTTACCTGTATGCAGACAACTCAACAAAGTTACGTGGTTAGGAGATTACTGTATGCTGCATTGCCGTGACCCCTTCCTTATGGATTTTTCTCATTGGAATACAGCTAACGAACGCGAAAGCTGAGATTGCGTTGCACATCAGTGTTGGAACGACTTCTCAACAAACTGTGAGATAAACATTGTTTTTCGTGTCTAGGAGATCTCGTTGTCGTTTTGGACTGTCGGATTCTTGTGGTTATTGTTTGGATTTATGGACATGACCTTTGGTGGGGGGGCTTTACGAAGCTTTGTGTTAATTATAGCCTAAGTGTCAGGCCGTCACCTCAGCGCGTAAGTTGCGCGCTAGGTGGCCACGAACTCATTGCTTAATTTGTGACACAATACAGTGTGTATTCATAATTCATGTGTTTTTTCATTTGTTAGATTATTGTATGTTTGACGTAGTTTGTAATCATTCTGCCCATTTATCTTAAGTCAACCGAGGCCTTCAATGCGGTTGCTCATATCCGCCTGTAACCTATGTGCGTCGTGACAGTGTGTAGTAGCCTATATAATAATATAATATTATAATAAGAGGCAAATTGTTACGTATTTCATTTTAAAAGCATATAATATAGGATGAACAAAGTGTATGGACTTGCTATATTAAATCCAGGTAACCAGATAATTAGGCTGCACGTCCGATTTCGCAAGTGACTACATTCAAAAATCGACAGCCGTCTGTAAGACCAAAGGCCAACACTTATAGGCTATCGTAGACTATACTGTATTCACCCACAGTAGGCTATCCTCTTAACTTTTTCGAAAAGAATGAAAGAAGGCAGTTTATTAAAGATATGGACTGCGAGAGTAGCCTTCAGCAGCTTTAGGCACTCAAGGTGAGGAAGTGCTCCATGCTGCATTATTGAGACGGGCTTCGTTTCGGGAAACATTCTTAAAACACAATATGAAAAAGACCTCCGATGCGCACTGATAGTTATGGGGCCGTAACTCAGGAGGATATACTTGAGCCTAAGAAATCAACAACGTCTGTAATTTGCAGCGTTTTTTTTTTCGGGAGGGTGTCCAACATTGCGGGTGTCCTGACCCCCCTCGTTCCTACGCGCCTGCCAGGCCCTATCTAAATGAATGGGGAGAGAGCTGGATGTCCATGTTCAGTGTAAGGGACATAAAAATCACATGTTTGAATTCACGATGGAAATCAGACTAAAATCACTGAAAAGGTTTGGTGGTTTTGTATCAAATTAACGCTTAAAAGGCCTTTTTCTTACTGGTAATCTTGGACTGCGCATGCGTGACCACCAAGGATCGGCAAAATGAGCAACGGCACTGGAAGAGGCGGGACATGTGCTAACCGTACAAACACCCGCCATCTTTGCGTTACGTCAGCGTTTCTCAAACTAGTGGGGCGCAGAGACATGCCAGGTGGGGCGCGAGCTGAAGTGAAAAACCGGAGATTTCTTTTTAATCTGTAGCCTGTGCCTTCCTTTATTGATAATTACGAGAATGCACCTCCATCTCACAAAACAAACACAAACAAGGTAGGTAATCTAGACTCTTGTAGGCCTATCATTGACCAGATGAAAATGTTAGTCTGTCCTGGAACAATAGTCCGAAAAAAATGATTGATGTCGGAATTTTAATTGCAGCGGAAACAAAAAAAAACTGTTTATGTTCGAGACGAGCGCAGTAAAATTGAAGGATATCTTGGCTATCTGTCCGACGACACAATTGCTGTTCTGCGATCTCCAAGAACAACTGCTTGACAAACGCAAACACTCATGTTTTGCCTTGCAAGTGGACACGGCCACCGACAGTTACAAAGGTGGTTTAGTTATTGCTTATGTCCGCTTTGTTAACTTGACAGCGGGCGAAGATATTCTATTCTGCGAGTATGCCAAAAGTAGGGCCACTGCAGATGAACTATTCAACATTGATCTCAACAATTAGTCTACCTGGCAGAACAGGACATCAAATGGGAAAACTGTGAGGGACTTTGCTCGGTTGGCGCACAGACGATAGCAGGTAAAAGAAATGCTATCGTCGTGATAAAGAGGGTAGTGCCCGATGCGCAACAGACGGGACTGTTTCATTCAAAATCTTATTCAGTCAAGGCTTGACCTGAATAAGATTTTGAACGAGGTTGTGAGAGTGCCCAGCCGCTACGCGTGGGCATTTTTAGGTCCATGTTGGACATGTCAGTTTAATAAAGACATTTTAAACTATTTGGAGTGCCTTGGTCGTGGAGAAATTCTCCTTTTCTACACAAACTATTTACCTTGGACCAAAGCACCCACCAACAAGCAGCATCAAAAGAACAAAGAGGACTGAGCACGCCACTAACTCTGAACATTTGAGGTTGTGAGAGTGTTGAACTTCATTTATAACACAATGGTAGCATATAGTTGGCCCTTTTGCTGTATTATTGGAAATCAGCTTTTTTTGAAGCAAGGATTGACACCTTGTCAATGACAAAAAAACTGACGTTATTGGTCATTGATTTAGATTTTTATTTTCTCTATTTTTGAACTGATTTATCTTTAGTAGCCTAACTGTTATTTGTTAGGCCTACTGATGTATATGTAGCAAGTGACGTTATAAATATGAAATTTGCATCTTCTCTACAGTTATATGAGCTTACTTTTAGATCATTTGTTTACATGCCAAAGTAAGGTCAATTGCCTTTTTAAAAAATAAAAGTATTTCCATGTTAAAACCATGTCCAATTCCATTTCACAACAAAACTAGATGTACCGCAAAGCGATACACAATATGACCGCCGCTCAGTCCTGCACATTCTCTCCGCAAATATCAATCACGCTTGTGTTTCCATCGCCTACTCCATCCCTACTGCAACTTTTATGTAAATGAGTGTGTGCATGTGTGCGCTTGCTTTTGTGTATGAGTGCTTCTCTGTCTAGTGTGAGTGTGTGTCTGCTTGTGTGTGTGTTTTATGTGTCTCTGTGTATATGTTCACTGTGTTCTCTGCCGTCACTGTCACTCCAATATCAGATAACACACACACACACACACACACACACTCACATGCGCGCGTGTGCACACACACACACACACACACACATACACAGGCACACACTCACACACACACACACACACACACACACACAGGCACAACCAGAGAGAGAGAGAGAGAAAGAGAGAACACACACAGAATACACACAGATAACACAGACACAGAGAGAGAGAGAGAGAGAAAGAAAGAGAACACACACAGAACAGGCACATACACACATATACACACATGCAAACACAAAGATGGGCACACAGAAACGCACCCACACACACAGGCTATAGTACATCACACACACACTCACTTCTCAGCTCCGGTGGTCTCACAAAATGTACTCAAAGATGTGTGTGTGTGTGTGTGTGTGTGTGTGTGTGTGTGCACTGTGCATCGCTCTCTCTCTCTCTCTGTGTGTGTGTGTGTGTGTGTGTGTGTGTGCACTGTGCATCTCTCTCTCTGTGTGTGTGTGTGTGTGTGTGTGTGTGAGAGGTGTGTGTAGGTGTGTGTGTGTGTGTGTGCGTAAGGGTGTATGTGTGCATGCATGTGGGCGTGTTTGTGCATGTGTTTGTGTAATGTTTTATGTACATGTGTGTATGTAGTGGTGCGTGTGTGTGTAGGTATGTGTGTGTGTGTGTGTGTGTGTGTATTTAAGTGTGTGTGTGTGTGTGTGTGTGTGTGTGTGTGTGTGTTCCTGCATGTTTGTTGCACCCAGAGCAACCATTCTCTTTTAAAACATATTTGGAAACTAGTTGATTAAAGGTTTCTAATGGTGTCACTTATATGTTTCTAGGACAAAAACTAGCAGAGATTGAGATGTTTGGAACAGTTTTTGAAATCCCCAGGGGGGGATTTAGACTCCACCATCTACTGGCCGATGGGTATACAGTCCTGAATGTACACATAAATCCATTTATTTTATAGCCCCCCATGGATGAAATTCCACAAAACTTGGCATACTCCCAGAGGGTGTCAGGTTAATCATACACATGACATTTGGTGCAGTTCATAACATCTCATCTGAAGATAGGGGCAATTAAAGCAATATTACATTGCATTTTCAATTTTTACCATGGGGGGGCAAATCACAAATGACTGGTTATAAGCTAAGTTGATGCAAGCTCTAGAGAACAACATACCATAAACATTTTGTCATCCTCGGTGCCACGCTTCAGGTAGTTATGTAGGGAAAACTGTCATTTTTGGGCTTCGGGCGGGGGCAGCGCGGGGGCGGAGTGACCCCCGGGGACGAAACGAAAATTTTCCATAGAAGTCAACTGGGGCTACATGCCCACCAAGTTTCATGCGCTCCGGTGTTACGGTGTCCCGGGAATCGTTGACGAAAAATGACGGGAAAAAAGAATTAAAAAAAAAAAAAAAAAAAAAACTTTGACAACAACTATATGACCGCTTTGCTAGCTACGCTAGCGGCGGTCATAATAATTGGCACTCACCTTGAGATCTTTTTAACGACCTAAGGCATATTTCACCTGTACTGACTGACACCTGTTTCAGAGCGAACTTTGTATTCCTGCAATGAGCTGCTATAAGAGGTTTTACAGCTTAGATTAGACACAGTACTAAAGCTTGTGCTTCCTGAAAGCTTCTTACAACTTTGACTCCATGCGTTCATAGTCCGGAAGCCAAAGGCCAGAATTTCGGGTGAATCTGGTGTCCTTGTAAGTGGCAGACATTTCAGCAACAAAAGTTTCATTTTATAGTGAGGAGGTACGGGAGGCTGTTTTATCTTTTTTATTATTTTTTTTTACAAACTGGAAACTTTTGATATCCATATTCAGCTTGAAATTAAGACACGGGGCAGTTTAGACAAAATGCCAAATGCCAAATACAATATTGCTGAACTGATATGTAAAAAAATCTAGCTGTTGAAATAAAAAATGTTTCATACTTTTCATGATTTTGGCTCACAGGGCATTAAGGTTGTTAACATTGGAAATTGGCCAGGGCATATACTGGGGCACCACTATCTTAAATCACTACAAGATAAATCAGAAAAAGACATTCAGACGAAAAAACAAGTTGACACCACGTCTCCCAGACTATTCAAAACATTCAAGCCTAAACAGAAACACATATCATTTGCAAGCTTAAACAGAAGCACATATTATTTGCAATAGCCTCTAAAAGTAACAACAATGCAAAAAAGCTAATCTTTCCTTCAAACAACACAATCTTTGGTCAAAACAGTTTGTGCTTTGCCATGGAGAACACAAGGCAAAACACTACACATGTGATAACAGTGGAATAAAATGAAATTACATTCCAAATATACTGGAGATGAATACAAACGGAAGATAAGCAGAATGATGGCCTTCGAGGTGACCTTTAAGATGGAAATAATGAGTATTTCTCAAAGTCAAGAGCGCATCCTTGATAGAATGCTTTCTTTCGAGTCGGGTGCTAGAGAGACAAGGCTACACACCTTCCCAGTACCCTCCCCAGCCATCAAGATCACATGCAATAGAACAGCCTAGCGAGTGTGGAAGTGCACGCCGGTTCCAGCTGCACGCTTCATTTAAACCGTGGAAATTGTGCTGCTTTTACAGGAGTTCCGGCAACTGTGCAGCTGCACTTTCCTCTAAATAAACTTTTTGGAGTAGCCTACAGTATTTCCACAATCGACTTGGTCTTCACATATCACAATCCGTAGTTTATAATTATGTTAGTGTCAATGGAAAGATATACCGGTAATTGACAACGGCAACGGTAATGTTAAACTTGTACAAAGTTCGCATTGGGCGAAGTTCAGAGATACATTAATAACAAAAGTCTATCACAACTTATTCATGCACATTGACATAGGCTATGCATTTATCATGAATATGCACAATAACTTGATATAAATGTCTGAGCAAATATACGATGGCATTACCAAAACACTTGAGAAATCGTATTTAGCCTACATTAACACGCACTGCTTCTTTGCATCTACTTTCCATCTCCCTCTTCCTCTTTTTTTTTTAAATCACACCATCAGAAAATTTCTAATTGTCCATACGCAAAGGATTGTGGGTTATTTCTTCACGCCGAGGATCCATCGATGCATCCTCCGAAATTCTCAGAACGAAGGACTCAGTACTTGCTAAAATTTTAAAGCATCCTTGACTTTGGAACAGTGCTTGACGAGATTTGATGATGTAATGTCCTTGAAAAAGTGGCTTGGAATGACCAATCCTTGACTTTGAGAAACACCCAATGTCTCGGCAGAGTTCTAAGCCCCCACCCCGCCACTATTTCCATCGAACAGGTCACCTCGCCGACCATTATCCCTTACATATAATGCAGTTTATTACTTTGGCACACTACTACAATCATGTCCTAAACTCATTTATGTATTTAAAGTTGAAAACAGAAAACAAAAGAAATTCATTCATTCAATTGTGTATAATGGTTACGGGACACAATAAGACACAACTGTGTGACAAAGAAATTGCCATTTGCCAAGTTATACTGACATCATTACTGTCACTCTTCAAGACAACATGCCGATCAATGATGTAGTAATTACACTAGAATTCAAATTAAAGTAAATGTATGTATAGACAACAGTCCAAAGCCCTTCACACAGCCATAGAAACATAAATAACCAAAAAATAAGTTCATAAGCAATATGGCATAAGCAATGTAGAGTGGTTCAATTATGGCTCTGGATGCACAAATATGAAATCAGTCACTGGAAAGCCATACGCGTAGATCAGCAGCTGTCATTTCTGTGGAGCTCTCTGGATGCACATATTTTGAAGTCAGAACAATCTCTTTCAGCCAACAGCACTGGGAAACCAAACCACAGCTAGGTTGACTGAAAACATTCTGTTTTTCAGATAACATGTGAACCATTTTGAAACCCTGGGACCTACTTTGTCCCTCAAGCATCAAAACAGACAAAAACAGAAATTAAGAAAGAGTGTGGAAAGGGACAAAGGGATCATAGTGGAGGTCTGAGACTCACAATAGTCATACACAAATCTGAAAGTGGATCAGTACCAGATCCAAGCCAAACAAGGGCCTGCTGTATGAACAGGTGACAACCTGTTAGAGAAGGAACTCAAGTGATCTGGCACAGAGACACTGAGGAGCGAGGAGAAGTAACCAGGAATCCTGGATAGAGGGGCTCAGTGAATGTGGAGCGGAAAGTATGCAGGTGGGTGAGTGTGTGAGAGGAGACGCTGTAGAAGGACAAAGTGCCGGCCGGCCAGTCCAAGTAAACTCCTACTCTTCTGGAGCCAGAGGAGGGGGCAGGTATGGCAGTGTGTTTATTAATGTGTGAGGCAGAGTAACTGTCAGGAAAGCACTCCAGACTCCAGGACTTGGAATTATATCCCAGTCTGCAGTCAATACCATTCCCTTTCCTCTTGATGCTTTTATAGGCCACAGCTACAACAACCTTACTCCCACTCCACTCCACCTCCCAGTAGCAATGTCTAGACAGACTCTCTGTACACAACACCTGAGGCCAGCCGTCAAATCTCTCTGGGTGTTCAGGATACTGCTGGTTCTCTTTTGCCCATGTCACCTTTCTGTTCCCCTCAGTGAGAGAGAGATTCATATGTGCTATGTTTGGGTCCAGTGTGAGTTCACAGGCATCTGGGAAGAGAAGGAGAAGGGACATAAAGAGGAAAAGGAGGAGGGGTGGGAGATGAGGAGGAAAGATAAAGTGAGAGAAAGGCAGACAGACAGTGAGATAGAGAGAAGTGAAAGGTTGGATGAGGGGGAGATGGGAAAGAGAGATAAATGGGTGTTTTCCCACATGGTCCCTTTGAACCTTCTGAACTAGATGACTAACACATGTGTCAACTATTAAATATGTTTACAGTAGGCCTACTATACTGCATTGTGAGGCTAAGCCAGTGTAAACTAAACAGTATGGGAGTTTTGAGACATGGCAGCTGGCTCAGCCAGTTGCCTTTGAAGGAAGTTGAAATAGGTTATTTGGTAGCCTACTTGAGTTATTTCTCTGTGACGATTGTAATACATTTTGGACTGAAAGAAGAAATATGAAATATGCCCACATCCCCTAGCCTGGTCCTACCATACTCTCGAGTCTGGCCACTTTCCATTGCCAAGTGTGAAGTTACTTGAATGCGGGTTGTTTTGTTATAAATAAGTTACAAAGTAATACGTTAATTTGCCTCAAGCTTTAATTAGTTACTGTCTCTTTAAGATTCTCAGCTGTGTCAATAAACCTGTGGACTTCAGAACCAGATCGGTCTTAATGAAAAACAAGCAGTTAGAATTAAGCTTACAACAGCCTACATAGGACTTGGTGTGCTATGCCTAAACAGTATTTGCTTTAACTTTGTCCCCATATCTTCATACCCGTGGTGACCAGTTGGGACATCTGCAAATAAATAACATGCTGGTGTTTTCATCTGCACTTCATTTTAGCCTACTTTCTACTTAATGCTGCTAATGAAAAAGTAGTTGAGTAAAAGTAAGAAAAAAAAAACTCAAGTAAAGAACTTCCCTATTCATACGTAAGTAGTGTACTTAAAAAATACTATTTAGTTATTTTGCATCTGTGCTCTTCAGGTGGAGGTCACTCTCTGTCTCCCTCTCAAGTTCAAGTTAATTTATTAGTATGACAAATATGTTTGCATTGCTAAAGCAGACCATCTAGACATACATTTACACATAGAATGCCTGGAATACTGCACATGGCATATAGACATGCATCCAAAATGAACTAACAAACTGGTGAATGTGCGTGTGTTTATGTGTATGCGTGTGTGTGTGTGTGTGTGTGTGTGTGTGTGTGTGTGTGTGAGTGGGTACTGTACGTGTGTGAGTGTGTCTGTGTATGCGTGCATGTAGCTTCACAGATAGGTGCCGTACAAAAGCAAAATCATTTAACCACTGTCGCTGGCCTTATGACAGTCAGTGACGTATTTGGCAGCAATACCTGCTGTCTGTCCCTGTTGTCCAAGCAAGACTGCCACCATTTCCTGTTCCTCTAGACTTCGGAACCCCGGGATTAAGTTTGTAAGCCTGTCAAAGTATGACTTTCGTATGATGGTATACTTCTCTTACAATTCTTGAATGATTGTATTGGTGTTCAGTAATTAATGTCTGTTAAGGATAGACTAGTTACTCTCAGTACAGGAGATCTTGAGTTTCTACTGCATTAAAGTGCAGTTTGTCAGTGGGACTTGTTTGTAGATGCATCCAGAATTTGAGGACTCTTGTTTAAGGCCAATGGAAATCTGCCTAGTTCTACTCTGCACACATTTGTTGGTGTTTTCTTGTGTGAACTCTGCATGCAGGCTTTCTATAGGATGTCTATGGATGTCCCATCTAATGTTGCTGTGCTCACTGAGTGGACCCCATACCCCACTTCCATACTGTGCAATGGGCTAGATTACACAGTCAAGTCTCTCTCCCTCTCCCTCTCTCTCTCTCTCTCTCTCTCTCTGTTTTATTTTTATATATGATGCATTGTTTTACCTGATGTATTAGGCATCTAACTTTTTTATTATTATTATTTGTAAAGTCTATGTTTGAAGCAACACTAAAGAGTTTTACGTACCTAAAAATTATGTTTCCAAAATAATTTCAGCGGTTCATCAACTCGTAACAGGGTCAACGGCACTTCTGCATTCACTTTGCGGCCCTCTATCAGCTATAACCGCACTATTTAACTTTACCAGATTGGGTAGTGTACCTGTAGTTTGATGAAATGAGACATAAGAAACTACTCATACTCTACATTGTCTGTGGACATCATTATTTGCTGGATAAACAAATAGTGTGCTTGTGTGTGGCAGAGGAAAAGTGCTTTAGTTTCTCTTTAATGGAACACTTCACCGTTTTTTCATATTAAACTACGTTATTCCCTTAACTAAGACGAGTTGATACATACCTCTCACATTTCAATGCGTGGGGATGAATAGGGAAAACATGGAAGTGTTTGGTCACTTCGAACTTCATCTCTGTTTGGAACCTAATAAATGAACTGGGCCAGCTACTGTAAGTCCTATCAAAGTAGCGCCGCGCACCAGAGCCGGTGAGTGCACGTGTTGAAACGTGAGAGGATGTATCAACTCGTCTTAGTATGTCTTAGTACAGTGTACATTTCACTGACAGTGTTTTTGTGAAATGTCCTGACTCCGATTTTTCTGACAGCGTTTTTTCTGAGACCTGAGTCCACTTTTTCCGAGACCTGACTCCTTTGAGATGTTTTTCTGAGCCCGTTTGGTTTGATGTGCAGCTTTATCTGAGAGAGTTTTTTCTGACGCTGAGGCAGTTTTGTTGCCTAGGTGTTTTTCTAAGTCTGACACCTGAGTTTGAGGATGTCCTAAAATGAACACTGTATACTGGATATCTGAGTTTTTTTTTTTAAATGGCTGTTGTTGGGTTTTCATCTTTTTTTTTTATTAATCATGTATTGTCCATTGACCTTGCCACTGCTGTAATCCCAATGCTATAATATAGCAGAGACTTTTTGGTGTTCTTTCTGGATTTAAATGGCATTCAGAGGTCAATGAGAAAGTCCACGTTCCACATTTTCATATCAACCTAAATTAAGGAGGTGGTAGATCCGTCTGGCTCTTTGTTTAAATAAATCACGCCTCTTTCATAAGGCCGCCCTGATTTCGAACTTGCTCGATGTGGGTGTGTCAGAAGCTGGGATGGCAGAATAGGGTAAAACAGAGGTGTGCAACAGAAATGCGTGAATAAAAGCTTATGCACGATTTCCTCGCGAACGGGAGAATTCCCCTTATACTGAATAAACCATAAAAACTTACATCTCAGCAAACGTGGTCTTGCTTTGCTTACAGAAGCAGGGTCAGTTCTGTAAGAAAAGAAAAAAATGCAATAGTGCTTTGCTGTTTGTGCCACCTGTTAAATGTAATCCCACAGAATATAGCCTTCTACCATACATATTGTTGTCCTAATATGAAGTAATGAATTAACTCACTTTCCAGTTGTCTTCATCACCCAAAACAGTATTCATCTACTTATCATAGTGGTACTTCTCTAAACATCTAAACATGCATATTTCATGTGAGTCTTAATGACTAATGGACTTATACTACTTGACTTGTACTTTCCATCAATCAGGTAGTATATATATACAGTGAGGAGAAAATGTATTTGATACCATGCTAAAGTTGCCTAAAAAGAAGAATATAAAATCATCATTTGACAATTGATCTTAATGTCTTAATTTAAAAAATGAGTAAAAATAAGACCGCTTAGTACCCCAATTTTCTTTGTGATTGAATAATGTTTCGTAAATAAATAAATGTTCTTCCTAAATGCTAGGGGGAAGGAAGTATTTGACCCCCAATGTAACCCTATGGGAATTTAACACATAGGGTTAACATAGGGGCAGGCAGATTTTTATTTTTTAAGGCCAGCTATTTCATGGATTCAAGATATTATGCATCCTGATAAAGTTCCCTTGGCCGTTGTAATTAAAATAGCCCCACATCATTACATACCTTTCACCATAGCTAGAGATTGGCATGGTGCTTTTTCTAGTAGGCCTATTAGCCTGCTCATTGAGCTTAATGCAAATCAAACAGGCTAATAGGCCTACTGGAAAAAGCACCATGCCAATCTCTAGCTATGGTAAAGGGTATGTGATGATGTGGGGCTATTTTAGTTCCAAAGGCCAAGGTCAATTTATCAGGATGCATAATATCCTAGATCCATGAACTAGCTGGCCTTTAAAAATAAAAATCTGCCTGCCCCTATGTGAAACCTATGTGTTAAATAATATTACATAATGACGCTGTCTTATAAACATGAGCTACGCAATCTTTTGGCGTTTGAAAAAAATAAAATGAAATTGAAATTATATTCATATGATGATATGCTGAAATGTATGCTTTTGGCTACTGTAGGCTACCTGGAATTTACATTTCACACGCAATTACGCAGGCAGTCCGTGTTTGCCCAAGACGTGAGAACTCCTGCAGAATTCGGCTTGTCAACAAATGCATGTGTATCCTAGCTCTATCACCATGCTGCCAACCAAACTGCTCGGGAGCTGGCTATGTGTGCGTATAGCTCAACGTGTAAATCTACAGCCTATAGGCTACTGACCAAACAATTACAGTTTTTTTCAATCGCTAACAAGCGTTTGTCCATTCAGTTGACACATTTTCAAAACTCTAAACACAGTTAGCACAGCATCGGTCTTTTGTGGCCATACCATTCACACATTTCATGTTGTTTTCACACAGTATGCAGTCAGTGAATACATTTTCACAATGCTTACATTTTCTTAACAGAGAAACTATACTTCCCAACAAAATAATGGATTATTTTTGTATTATTTTTGAATGTTAACACACAACATCCCACAATAGTTAAAACAATATTCCAAACCTTAGATACAATATAAAAACCTCTGCTTCTGCAATGTTATCAATTCAAAAGCAATATATCTCAGCTGATAATAAACAAACAATGGAATAATTGACACACAGATGATTTACAGTATGTTGGGTAAATTGGGCCAACCACAGCTGATTCCAGTCTAGACTCAGTGGCAGGGGTTATTTCTCTCTATTACATTGACACGTACACAGTAAAAAGAGGAGGTGATGTTTTTGGAAGCAGAAACTGAAAAAGACAAATACTGTAATCTCTGGACGAGGAAGAGCAAGAGTAAGGGGCCCAGGGAGAAGAGCAGGCCCAGTGAGAGATGCAGTGAGAGGTGCAGGAGCACTGAGAGGAGCAGGTGCAGAGATTAGACACAGTAATATTGTGCTTTCTTTTGTTCACCCCCTTTTTATCTGGGCTTTTTGCTGTTGTTTTTTGTTCAGAATGCTCTTGTGTTTCATGGATATTTTGTTCACTGCAATGCTGTAAAACTTTTTCTGTTCTATCATTGTCTACTGTAAACTAAATTTAAATTTATGTTATAGAGACACTAAAAATTACCACCCTAGATTAGGCTACGCTATTGCTCATAAATATCGTAATCGTTTTTTAAAAATAAGTAATTGACCAACATTAGGCTATCCCAATACCGAGAACGTGCACAGACCTGAGCTGAAAGCCTAGTTTTACAAATGTATCACATAACTGGTATTGTAGTACCACATACTTTAATATTTAATGTGCAGCCTCAATATGTCTAGCCTATATTGTACGCTATGTCTTACTTGCTTCTGGTGTAACCGTGACAGATTTTACGACAAGAAATTGCCGTTTCCCAACTGTAGGGGGACCCCGAGAGCAAAACTTCCATGGTGTTGCTTTAAATGGGAAAATTACCGGAAATCTTAGTCACTTTTAAACATGAGGCTAGCAGGCAATATGCTAATGGTCTAAACCGATTCAATGATCTATGCTAGGCTGAAGCTAAAAGTTTTATCGCCAGGCTCACAGAATGGCTGGATAAACGGGAAAAAGGTAATTATCAATTGTTTTGCTCGAGGGGAGGTGGAACGTGAGCTTAATTCCAAAAATGGCAGAATATCCCTTTAAGGACACCAATTTTCTTTGTGAATGAAGTATGTATCGTAAATAAATAAATATTCTTCTATAAAATAGGAGAGAGTAATTGACCCCTATGTTAAATTCTCATAGAGGCAGGAAGATTTGTTTTATACGTTTCTATTTTTAAAGGCCAGCTATTTCATGGATCCACGATACCATGAATCCTGATAAAGTCCCCTTGGCCTTTGGAATTTAAATAGCCCGATATCATCACATACTCTCCACCATACCTAGAGATTGGCATGGTGTTTTTTCTATTTAGCCTATTAGCCTGTTTGATGCTCATTGAGCTCAATGTGTGTGTAAATTAGACTCCAGAACACTGACCCCTACACCCTAATATATATTTCTTGTTGTGCTTTATTGATGATGATTAACTGTTTGATCTCCACTGAATTGCTGTGATTTTATGACATTGTAGTGACTCATACTCAGTGTGTAGTGTTTTTATAGTCGCTGAAGTCAGCCTTCAGAGTGCCTACTACTTTGCTGTGATTTTGACTACTAAAACTGTATTTTTATATGGAACCATGTCTCTGTTTTCTCAGTACCCGGACCTGATAATGTAATGGGAGTCTTACACAGTGTCCTAACTGCAAGCGACGCGACCGAATGCGTGCGACAAAATCAGTTCCATCCCTGTATTTTCAATTGGAATGTCCTGACTGAATGCGATGCGACCGAACGCGACAAGTTGCTTTGCGAAGCGACTTCTTCAACCCTGTTTTGTCGCGCTGTCCGTTTCTATTTTAGTTGCGTCGCGTCGCCTTGACATTAACTTCTTCACGACGTAACAAAGGTTCCTTAAAGAATGTTAATGGATACAATGTGGACACAAACTATCCGGCAGTCGCTTTCAATTAGGACACGGTGTTAGTGGTAATTTACAGTGTCCTGGGTTAGGCCTGCATAGTCAAACTTCATTATGCTACACATACTTAAGTATCTTCAATTTAGAGTCAGGATCCTTCTGTCTAGCAGATAACTTCCCTTGTCCTGATTCTCCAGGATAATTGTAGCTCACATCCAACTCTTTTAGATGGTAAGGGTTTGAAGTCAGAGCTGAAGCCAGATAACCACAACCCTTCTTAGAGATGAGACAATCAGCAAGCCTGGGTGAGAGAGAGAGAGAGAGAGAGAGAGAGAGAGAGAGAGAGAGAGAGAGAGAGAGAGAGAGAGAGAGAGAGAGAGAGAGAGAGAGAGAGAGAGAGAGAGAGAGAGAGAGAGAGATAGAGAGAGAGAGAGAGAGAGAGAGAGAGAGAGAGAGAGAGAGAGAGAGAGAGAGAGAGAGAGTTGATGACAATGATGTAAAGGATGGAGATGGAGTTATGGACATACTGTAGTGAAATAACACTCCTCCATAAACAAAATCGTACTCCCCATCAGTACGATACCTCTAGAGTACTTAAATGACTTTGTTGGACAGAGGTTTTAAAGATAGGCATTAATACAATAATCAGATAATAAGATGTCAAAACTAGATAACACATGATTAAAATATGAATGAAACACGACTATCACAGCCATGGCGATATCTGCTACTGATGGCACTCTCACTAGCCATATTGCTTGATTTGACTACACCAGTGCAATAATATAAGCAAGGTACAACTTATTCAGTGAACTACTCCATTTTCAGTATTTAAATTCTATTGTTATGTAGTCATGGATCTTCTACCTTATCAGGAAATCTAAGTCAGTAAAAATATGTCTACCACCCACCTTAATGTCTGCAGTTTGCAATTGGAACTGGACAATCCCTTAGAGAAAAGCTCAACTCCTGAATCCCCCAGGTCATTATTACTCAGGTCCAGCTCTAGCAGGGAGTTTGGTGACCGTAGAACTGAAGCCACAATCTCACAGGACTTAAATGTGAGTTTATAGTCAGCAAATCTGGAACAATGTTTTGGCAAAATTATGACAAAACTCAACCAATTAGGCACAGTTACAATAAATCAAACTGAATAAATGTTTTAATTGCACATACAATTATATGTAGATTATACACTAATAAGCTATGCTTTCATGCTAAAGAATGATGGCAAGTACTGGTCTGCCTGATGTTGAAAATTTGAAATTCCATATATGGAACTTTGTGAAAATATAGTTTTTAGTTTAAAGGGGAACCTGTACATCTACAATTGCAATGAGTACTAATCTTTATGAAGTACGAGTAACAGGCCTTGCTTAACAACAATAAAATTACTTTGGTACATTTAGGCTACTCCTGGGTTTCCAGTCTTCATGTTTTGTTAAAACTGGGGATACCGGAAATACCGGGAATACTGGGAATACTGAATGAGCTAAGTTAATAAATACATTTTCATGCATGTCTCACACATGAATGCAAACATTTAAATAAATAAAATAGAATAAAAACACATTGCCCTTCGGTTTCTCAGGGCATTGACACTTGCCAAGTTTGCCTGTTGTGCATGAAGGCCGCTGTGTTGGAGATTTACTTTTGTTCTTACTTTTGTTCTTTCTTTGGACAACTGAGCTATTAGCATTGCTTTTTCCACTACTTGGTTGAATTCTGGTGTGGCTGTGAATGGGGCTAATGTCACTTGCATGACTGATTGGTTTGTAGTCATTGGAATTACGATCTTTCACAATGTTGCAATTTACTAGTTATGACATAAACTGCAAATGTCTTTACATGAAAAATTGTCTTTAAAATTGACAAACATCATATGGGTAACACCTCATCTGTGTTTATTTAACATTTAGATCAATTAATGAAAAATACAAATCCAGCCTGCAAAATTATATTTCTGTTTCCTGGTACATACTGAAGTGCTTCAACTTTGCGGTGAGGATCCTCCAGTGTGGCAGATAACAGCTTCTGTGCTGATTCTCCAGGATGATTGTTGCTCACATCCAGCTCTTCCATGCAGGAGGGGTTTAACATCAGTGTGAGAGCCAGACAAACATAACCTTCATCTGAGATACCACAATTACTGAGCCTGAAAGACAGACAGACAGACAGACCGACAGACAGGCATACAGACACAGAGGAGTCACACACACACACACACACACACACACACACACAGAAAGGATCAGAAATCATGGAATCATTTTTTTTTATGTATCCTGTTTTGAAACTATTACAATTATTTGTATTACCAGTCCATAAAAATGCAAAACATATACTAACATACAATGCAAAACAAACTTTTATTTAGAAACAGTTGTTGTGGGCAGAGGAAACAGTTGACGGGAGTCATTTGATGACACCTGACAGTTGGAATGGTTGAACAGTTAAATAGTTGAGTAGTTTAAATAGTTAAATTATCTAAGTGAAATATATTAGTGCTAACTTTTATTTTGAAACTGTAGGCAGAGGAAACAGATGGCGGACGTCATAGGCCCAATTCGAATGTCCGGACACACAGACTCAGGGACTTTGGTGTGCTTTCTCACGAAATTCATAAGGGCTTGGGGCTGTCCCAATGTCGAATTTCAAAAGGCATGAGGGCTTGAGTACAAACTTACCGAGCCCTTTCCGTGAGTCTGCATCGATACAGAGCTAGCCTAAGGGAATTACCCACAGTTCAAAGTGTTGTGACGTTCACCGCGGAGACCATAGGAAAATCCGGAAATTACAAAGGTAAACAATAGCACGACACACGTGTATGGTGCACATGTCAGTAACGTCTTTGTTATTAAACATTGGCAAAGTACATGTGATCTTGTGAAGTGCTGTCACAATCCCAGATACCTATCTGAGGCCTAAAAAAAAAAAAAGAGCCATGAGTCGGTAGGAATTTTCCAAATGTTATTAAAATGTGCCGATTTCTAATGTGTTTAACTTTCTTTAGGGGCAAATCAAATGAGTGAGTTGCTGAGCACGAAGCAACATCTCAAAGGCGGATGGAGGCCCATAAACTTTGAGCCGCGGAGGGCATAGATTCTGGCTCTGGGGCACACATATACAAATTAAACTGAAATAAAGAAATTATGCTGCTGACTATTGTTTTCGAGAGGATTCTTCAAGATCATAAAATAAATTTGAGTCGCACATAAATTGACAGGGTCGGTCAGCAACCGGAACCAAAACTATTGTTTTTTAGGCCTGAGTGCATGCGGCCTCACACACTCACTCAGATACTGAGATCAATAAAGTCTGTGAGTCTTTAGTCCTTAGTCCTCAGTGCTCACATTGGTATTGGGCCATAATTGATGACAATTGACAGTTGGAATGATTGAGGGCGAGATTGTATGCTTAAAGCCTGAAACAGAGTAGATAGTTGAAAAATTGTGATAGTGGAATTAATGGTGGTAGACATAATGGATGTTGATAGGCAGATTGTTTAATGGATGCTGATAGATAGTTTAGTGGGTGGATGAGTGAATGATTTGAGGAAGATGAATGGATAGAAAGTTGGAAGGAACCTTATATCCTTGTAGAATGGAGAGACAGGGAGAGCTGGCCTAGTTGAACACAGAGCAGTTGATAGGCTACAGGTGCAATCAGTTTAACTGGCCTTTTGATGGGGCCTAGTTGGATCTTTTAAGAGGGGTCTTAAGGCATATTTATTTAATATGCACTTAGTCCTTTGAGTTTGTGATGTGTTATGGTTTGTATAATAGTATTGTTTTGTTATAATTTGTCTATTGATAGAATTTGAAATTTATTTTGCTATTGTCCTTAAATTTAGCCATACCTTGCTTTAGTTATTATTATCATATATAATTAACTGAGTGACTTATTTGATTGCTATTCTCATTTCACTGTTTTATTTCTCATTAGGTTAGTGCTTAAAATTATTGTTCTACTGATAATATTACTATTCTCCCTAGTTTGTAATTGTTCACTGTTAATTTAATTTGTATTGTTATTTATTTGTATGTCGCTTTGGACAAAGGCGTCTGCTAAATAACCATAGCCATAGCCATAGCCATAGCCATAGCCATAGCCATAGCTGCTGGCCCCTGATACAGTTGAAAATCAGCTTAATTAGCATATTGAGATGTCATAGTGCCAAAGATACATCTATGGGGAGATTTTGAGTAGTTTTTAATTAATAGTTCAAAAAGTATAAAAGTTACAAATACAAAGCCCAGATGTCCTAAGTGAGACCTACGCAACAAAGTTTGAATGCACTTTCGGTATTAAATAGTTGAAGCTGCATTAACTGCGATAGAGGAATAACTGGAAATGCAACTTCAAGGAATTACTGGTTCATGAAAATGCAAAAAAATAAAATATTCTTTTAAACATCATACAGAGGAAAAATAGATAATTATAATTTTGATGCTAGGGTACATACATGTATGTTGGTTGCTATGCCAAAGAAAGTGGTTGCTATCCTGGTTGCTGGGGTAATAAAGTTGGTTGCTAGGTCAACATTGTAATAGTGGCTGTTTGGTTGTTGCTAGGGTAACTCATATGGTTGCTGGGGTGTTGCTAGGGCACTTTTGGTGGATGCTATGCAAAATAAAGCAGTTGCTATGGTGGTTCCTGGTTGTTGCTAGGGTAACCCATATGGTTGCTGGGGTGTTGCTAGGGCACTTTTGGTGGATGCTATGCAAAATAAAGCAGTTGCTATGGTGGTTCCAATTTAGATGGTTGCTAGGTTGTTGCTAGGGAACATATGGTGGTTTCCAAGTCAGGGCTCCAGAGTGCGACCTAATTTGAAAAAAAGCTAGGTGCACCAATGCAACAACCCCAAAAAATAGTCTGGAGGCCTGTATGCACAATAAAGCAGCTGTTAAGATGGTTGCTAGGGTAATTATGTTGGTCACTATGCTGTCATTGTATTTGAAGATGCTAGGTTGTTGCTAGGTTAAATCATATGGTTGCCAGGGTACTTATGGTGGTTGCTATGCAAAATAAAGCAGTTGCTATATTGAAATTTTAGTGGTTGTTCCAAGGATACCGTAAAACTTCAAACAATAGCCGAGTCCCAAATAGACGCATGTCTCTTTTAAACGCCCGGTGTGACTACAGATTTGGGGTTATAGGCCGGTCTCCAACAGAAGCCTGGTCTGTTTTTTTTAGTTTCGAGTTGTATTTATTCTTCTTATACCCGTCAGATCGTCTGGTGGTGGTGATCATCGATGGTACAGATTGCGCACACTAAATGTATAATTGCATGACTGCGGAGGTGAAAGCCAGCTATAGAGTTCCAAATTCTTAACTTTTTTCGACATTGGCCTATGTCCTGCATTATTTAATTAATGCCATTTTGTTAAATTTGCGCACTAGACAACATATTCTATCACGAACTTTCTTTGTTTAGTTTCACTTTCTCTCGTTTCTCCACGTTTCTCCGCGTTTCTCTCAATACCATGGCGGAAAAGAAAAAGACTTGATTTAAATGACATTTAAGCTGACAGTTGTCAAATTTGCCTAACAAAATTCGGGAGAAGCAGCGGCAAGATATTTCTCGGTTGATCCAAAGAGGGTGCGTAAAGGCTGAGCTGTAACGTCTGTCTCCAAAGAGGGAGAGCCCTGCGCATCTGGTCGGGAGCTGCGCAAGCAAGGCAGGCAAGTGGAGGAGAGCGACGAGGAGGAATTCGCAAATCAACTTGTAGCCTAGTTGAGGATCACGGTGATAGCGATTAATAGGATCATTTTTAATCACACGATTGCAGTTGTTTTACAGGGTAGCATTCATTCTTTATTGTTGATGTATTATCAGGGGCAACAAGTTCACAGGCTCGATGGTAACTTGAATTGTTCAGCCCGCTGTCACATCGTTTCGTTATTTTAAGCTGCCAATAATTTAAGACATATTTAATAAGCCTATTATAGTAGGCTAGTTCTAATATGATCTGATTTGTGAAACACATTCGAATTATAGGCTAAATAAATAAATATAGCCTACCCTACTATAATGTGGTAACCTCCTGTTGTCATGCTTTCTGTCTGCTTATGCTATTGGGTAGTTATCTCTAATCCTACAATAAACCTACACTCAACTAACACCACTAAATTAAACGCCTGTCTCATATAGACGCCTGTCTCAAATACACGCCGGTGCATTTTGGCAATTTGGCAAAATAAAAGCCCGGGCTATTGTTTGGAGTTTTACGGTATGTCACATGGTTGCTATGTTGTTGAAAAGAATAAATGGAGTGGCTATGCAAAATAAGGCAGTTTATAATCATGTTGGTTGCTAGGTTGTCATTATAGCAGTGGTGGCTAGGTTGGTGCTAGGGTAATTAAGATGGCTGCTAGATTGTTGCTAGGGTACATACGGTGGTTGCTATGCACAATAAAGTGGTTGCTTTGGTGGATGCTAGGGTAATCATGTTGGTTGCTAGTTGGAAATTGTAGTGGTGGTTGCTCGGCTGTTGCTAAGGTAACTAAGACGATTGCTAGGGTGGTGGTAGGGTAATTGCGATGGTTGCCGTAGTAACTCAAGTGGTTGCAAGGCTGTTGCTAGGTTAATTGTGTTAGGTTAAAGAGACCCTATGCAACTTTCTGCAGGACACGATCGCTCCTTGTTTACATCTGGAAGTCTGAGACGAAGAACCACGCTTGCAATTTATATATTTAAATATAGCCTATACATGTATAAATATACACGCTAAAGCTGTCGGGGAAGCTCTGCAGAGAAAATGCAAGCATAAAACGAGCGAAAACGAACAACGAAACCGAAACCAGAGATGAAATCGCCAATCCTGCATAGTTCCTCTTTAAGTGTGTTGGTTGGTAAGTTAATCTCTTTGGTTGCTCAGTTGTGGAAGTGGTTGCTAGGCTGTTGCTGTTGCTAGGGTCCTTCAGGTGGTTGCTAGGCTTTTGCTTGGATAGTTATGGTGGTTCCTATATTGGTTGCTAGGTTAATCATGTTGGTTGCTATGTTGGTTGCTAAGTTGTAACAGTGAAAGTGGTTGCAAGGTTGATGCTAGGCTGCTGCTAGGGTACTTGAGGTCTTCGCTAGGTTGTTGTTCAGGTATCCATGGCAGTCATCATCAGAAATAAAGAGATTACTGTAGTATAATCATGTTGGTTGCTGTGGAAACTGACATAGATGCCTAAATTCAATGGTTGCTATGTTGGTTGCTAGGTACGTGGAGGTTTCATATAGTTGGCTGGAGGCATAGTTGATGATAATAGACATATGTAGTGGTTGAACAGATAACACTTGGAGGTCTGGGGGCCTTTCAGACACTAGGAGGCAGTTTGCTACACCTACAGTTTTTAGTTAGTTCTTTACTTCTTAGTTATGGTCTTCAAGATTCTGAAGCAAGTACTAAGACTCTGATTGGCCCCGAGAAATGTCAATTACAAGAATTAGCCAATGCAATTATCATTTCCCTTCAGCATTACGTCTGGGTCTGATCCCATTGAACTCGATTTCACAGGATGCATTCCATACGAACCAATCAGCGAACGGGGGGGGGGGTGGGGGGAGGCGGGTGTTAACGATGACGTCAGGCATATGCACGTTGTAGTCTCTATAGCTGTCACGACCAAATGTTAGTGATTGGGTAAAATCAGGCCCAATCGTTTCAAACTTCAACAGAGTTTACACCTCCTGCCTGAAATCGATTCTGAATGGAGAAGGTCCAAACCCTCTTTGGTATGACCAGGCTAGCATGGGGGGGGGGGGGGGGCACAGGAAACATGGATCTGTAGTCTTAAGAGAATGAGATTGTACGCTTAAAGCCTGACACAGTGTCCTAACTGGATCCTAGCAAGCGACATGTAAACAAACTCATTGTTGTCTGTCTACACTGAATCCGTTAAATATGCCATTCTATTGAATCATCCATATTCCATATTTTTCATTCAAAATTGCAGAGCAAAGCAGGCGACAAAAAGAAAAAGCTCTCGTTTCGTTGCATCACGCTGCTCCCATCGCCATTGTAATGTTTGCTCACATCGTGTCCAGTTAGGACAAGGTGTAAAGTAGGGTTCAGACGAAATATTTGAGACAAGACGAGATCAGCTGCGACGTTCTAAAACCTTTGGTGGGCTTTAGAAACTGACAGTGGCCTGGCCACCTGGCATAATATTCTAATTGCTTAACGGCCCTATTGTTATGTCATAATCGCCTATGTTAAGTCTATGGGGACATTTTGAGTAGTTTTTAATTCATATTTCAAAAAGTATAAAAGTTACAAAGTTGAAAAATCAAACAAAGTTTGAATGGAGTTTCTACCTTAAACAGTTGAAGCTGAATTTCTTGAGACTTGACTGAAAATATAAGATATACTGTAATAGGTTCATTCCATCAAAAAAAATGTAAATCTCTGACCTCAGTGTCTCCAGCTGGCATTTTGGGTCTCTTAGTCCCAAGCAGAGCTCCTGCAGTCCTTCATCCCCTAGTTTGTTATCACTCATGTCCAGTTCTCTCAGAGTAGTTGTCCTTTGCAGTACTGATGCAATCATTACACAGCTTGCTTTAGAGAGGTGACACTGATTTAGCCTGTGGAAAAACACAAAAGACATACAGTATATTCAGCATGTATACTGTCCATGGGTACACATTTACACACCTTGTGACACATATAGCCTAGAAATGAAGAGTACAGCACTAAACAGTTCCCTATAGACTATATGTGACCCTCCACAGCAAAATCAGTCACATTGTTCAAATTTTCAAAATAATAGTTATTAATTTTTCACGAAAGGGCATAATCAACCTTCAAAACGATACCTATATCTAATGAATTGAACGTCATATTACTGAAATATTAACATTCAAAGGAGTTGAGTTCATCCTGTCACGCCAAAAGAGAAACTGAGAAATCTGCCTTTGAAGTTGACACTCGACTCAACACTCACCAACGTAAGGTCGCAGCTACTTGCTATGTTGTATTAACAACAACAAAGCACGCGAATAGCTTGGTGGTCGTCAATGAGTGCATTTACCGTAAATATTAGAGTAGAGTGGTAAAAACCAGACGCCTCTAACATTCTGCTGAAGTTGAATTTCTCACCTCAAAACACTCACGTTTTTAGACTAGAAAAGGTACGTTTTTCAGCTAAATGTATTCACGGCTATACAGTGTAGACCTCCCACTGTTTCAAAACACACACAAAAAAAACCCATGATTTTAGCACACGTAACATAAATTGTCATTTTTCTCCGAGTCACATATCAAACTTAGCAAACCTGACTCAATATCCAGTCATCATACCTGACCCTGATGACCTGACTTTGATTATTGTATTTTAATGTATGGCACAGAGTACTGTTTCATATTTTATAATATGGAATATGGGGCTGAACAATTACATAAGAGTACCTCAACTTTTTTGCAATTCGACATGCATATTTTCATGTTAAAGTGTCGGCAACCCAAGCCATTTCCTAATGTAATTAATTATTCAAAGCTGGACTGCAACTGGTTTCAGTTTCTAGAATACTTACTGAAGTGCTTCAACTTTACAGTGAGGATCCTCCAGTGTATCAGATAACAGCTTCTGTGCTGATTCTCCAGGATTATTGTTGCTCATATCCAGCTCTTTCACACAGGTGGGATTTAACATCAGAGCCAGAGCCAGACAAACATAACCATCATCTGAGATACCACACTTACAGAGCCTGTGAGGGAGAGAGGGTTAGATGGCAATATAAAACTACCACAAAAAGTGCGCTGCACTGGTCATAATAATAATATTTACTATTCATATAAGTCTAAAGACCAGCACCCACTGGACACATACGCAACACGCCGCGACAAGAAAAAAAATAGAACACCATTGTTTTTAACGGAGCAAAGCCCACTAAAAATGTTTGTTGCGTAGCAGCCACGCAGGGATAGAAAACAGTTTTAAAATCCTGCGCGTCAAGCCCACACCCCTGAACACCGTGTCCAGTGGGCGCTGCTCTCACCAGTCTTAACACCAACCTTAGTGTCTGCAGTTTGCTGTGAGGACTACATAGACCCTTAGAGAGAAATGGAACACCACAACCTTTCAAGTCATTGTGACTCAGGTCCAGCTCTATCAGGGAGTTTGGTGACTGTAGTACATCAGCCAGAGTGCTACAGGACCATTCTGAGAGGTTGCAGTCAGCAAGTCTGTATAACAATTTGACAGAAGATAACACATTACAGAAAAGGACAAATCAATAAGGTATACTTTTTACAAGATGCCACAATAACTCACAATAACACATAATACAGTAACATTCTTCCCCTTCAGTGATCTTCAACCGGGGGGCCTGCGGCCCCTAGGGGTATGCAGAGGTACTGCAGGGGGTCTGCCAAATTATCAGTGGGCTTAATCCAGCAAGCCCACTATACGCTCTGTGCACGCACTATTTCCGCATTTGAGGTCAAGATTTTATGGCATTTCCGGTTGATATGGGTGCCGGTGTTATGGTGTTTGAAGTTAACAAGATGCCTTTTGCAGTTACCGAAGTGTACTGTCAATGATGTGCGTCATATCTTCAGAGCAACAACTACAAGTAAACTTGAAAAAGGTTTCAAATTCTATGCGTCTTCCTACCTCTGTGACTTTGAGGGTTAGTCGCTGAGGCATCCTAGCTTACCTTGAGATAGCAGCGTTAGTGATGTTACTTCTGTTTATGTTTGCCACGAACCAAACCGTCCTGGTTCAGTTTAACTATGTAACTAAAATGGTTATCTGTTAACGTGTTTGTATTTCTGGTAGAAGTGTCAGGCAAAAATTGGGATGGTGTGATAACAGTGAGGGCCTGCTGCTACAGATCTATGAAGAAATCAGAAACGCCACACCAGCTGACAGTAGGACTAGTTGAAAAGACACGGTCAAAGTTCGGGTGAACATGTTCAACCAGTCACATTCTGCCCTATTTGTTCTTGCTCTTGCTTTTCAGTCTTGCTAAGTAAAAACAATACAACAAAATATGTATTTCGATTAACTTTTATTTTGTATGTAAAGAGACATGAGGTGAGTAGAATGAGAAGTAGAAGTAAATAACTAGAAATAAATAAGTAAAATATTATAGAACCTGTGAGGTGACTCCTAGCACTCTTCAGAACTGTTTCAGCGGCGCCCGAATGTATACAATTATCGTTACCTTTTAGCGGAAATGACATTACGCTCTGGCGTGCACAGGGGGTATTGTTCTTCTTAAGTTTACGTCTTATACTTATTATTCCTGTTCACCCACTTTTTAAGAATGCTGATTTGACATGGAACTACACTCTCATCTGGCGTAATAATCAAGGCAACTTGCAAACGAACCATAGGCGCAGTGATATCGTACGCAGCATCTGAAAATAGTCCCCATAGACAACAAGCAGTAGTAGTGCCAGTAGTTTGCAAGTTGCCTTGATTATTACGCCAGATGAGAGTGTAGTTCCATGTCAAATCAGCCTAGAAAAACGCCAGGTTTCATTTTCAGTTGGTCTTATTGCTCTTTCTAACTTGAGAGGAGACACGTTTTAAATGGGAAAATTACCAGAAATCTTAGTCACTTTTAAACATGAAGCTAGCAGGCGAGAAGCTAATGGTCTAATCCGATTCAATGATCTATGCTAGGCTGAAGCTAAAAGTGGTATCGCCAGACTCACAGAATGGCTGTATGAACTGGAACAAGGTAAATATCAACTGTTTTGCTCGAGGGGACGTGGGAAATGAGCTTATTTCCAAAAATGGCGGAATATCTTTTTCCACCTTATCTGTGCTGTTCCTCTGACCCTGTGACAAAACCCAAAAAAGTTAACAAGACTCACTGTAGTTCCATCATAGTGAGATTCAACACATTCTTTCTGTTGTGTGACTGTGGAATTGCTTTGAATTGCCATGAATTTAATTCCACTTTCTGTCATTCCAAATCCAATTCAAATTCAAATTCCTGTGGGGCAGTCAATTCAATTCAAATTCAAATTCATGAATAGAATGGAGGCCAATTCTAAAATTTGGAATCTGGCAGGTGGAGGTAGCAGAAGAAGATCGTGAAAAGACCGCTTTCACAACGGCCGTGGATTATACCAGTTCTGTTCCATGCCTACGGGTCTTACCAACGCTCTTGCCACGTTCCAGCATTTTATGGAGCTGGTGTTGAAAGGCCTCCCCTGGAACATCTGCATGGTTTATTTGGACAATATACTTCTGTACAGCCACTGTTTGTGTGAGCATCTCGCACACCTGGATGAGGTCCTTAAGAGGATAGAGGGAGCTGGACTGAACGCAAAGAAGTGCCACCTGGCCCGGGATCATGTTGTGTTCCTTGGCCATGTGATCTCACATGAAGGGCTACGCCCTGATCCACGCAACATCAAAAAGGTGCAGTCATGGCCTGTCCCACGGTCAGCAACGGAAAAACTTGAGACTAGACATGAGATTCGAGCGTAGCCACCGGTCACGTTCAAATTGATAATGCTATTCTTTGCGTGGATATAGCGTACGCCTGTCGTACACCTGTTTTAGGTCGTACGCACGTTTCATAAATGAGGGCCCATATGTATCAGAATCTTGATATACCACACCTCTGAGTTGGATGGATTATATCGACAAAGGGGAAGTGAAAGGGGAAGTGAAAGGGGAAGTGCTCACTAACACAGTGACATATCTTGTCCATAAGGAATATCTGACCTCAGTGTCTCCAGCTGACATGTGGAGCCTGTTAGTCCCACAGAGAGATCCTGCAGTCCTTCATCATCCAGGTTGTTGTTACTCATGTCCAGTTCTCTCAGAGTAGTTGTCCTTTGCAGTACTGATGCAAACATTGCACAGATTGCTTTAGAGAGGTGACATTGTTTTAGCCTGTGGAAACCAAAAATACATATTCAGCATGTACTCTGTCCATGGGTACACATGTATGCACCTTGTAACACATATAGCCTAGTAATGAAATACGGATTTCAATGAAACTCATGATTAGGACTAGGGATGTCCCGATCCGATCACGTGATCGGAAATCGGGGTCGTTCACATGGTTTCAGACTCGATCGGAATCGGACTTTAAATCCCGATCAGGGATCGGATATATATATTTATTTATATATATTTAACAGATCTATAATACTTAAAAACAAATGGGAAAAATAACAGCTTAGTATTTGCTGTTATGTGGTGGTACAGACAGGGCTCAAAATTAGCACCCGCCAAGCGCCAATGGCGTGTAGATTTCTGTTCTGGCGAGTGAATTATGACAACGTGTAATCCGCCACTTTGCCGTGTGTAAAACGGCCACAAGTTATCAACTAAATACTAGTTATATTACGTTAACGACACAACTCTGCTGTGTGTGTATTTGCCCCTAGCCCCCTCCTTCACTCGCCGTCTCTCTCCCGCGGCCGCGGCTGCTACCTCACAGGCAGCCGTGTGATTTAAACGAGTGGCTGCTCTGCCCAGTGGCAGTGAATGCTATAGACAGCGGTCTGATCTGGCTGCTCGAAAACTGCATACAGTTAGTTGAGCTCGGACAAAGCGAGCATCAGAGAGTTGTCAGCTAATCCTGTCCATCCCCTGCCATTTTCCGTTCTGTAGCCTATTCAATTATTGACGCCTTGACTGGCGCTATATGACGCAACATGAAAGTAAATAAAACTGACAGCGATCGCGCAACTTCTGTTTCAGTGATTCAGTCCAGAATTAAACATTGTATCCATAAGTGAGACGGAAAACTATATATCCTGAGAGTCACATGAAAAGGTGTTCGAATGAAAAGGCCAAACTTCATGGAGGGCATAGTGGATGAAGAATAGACACATGTCTATGAATTTAGTTTATTTGATTACTTTGCTTCATATGTTCATGTAACAGGACAAGGTCTCACGTCCCTTGTCTAAGCCAGCAGTGGCACTTTGAGTGGCTCACCTCCAATCGCCCGGAGCCAATCAATACGTGGGAGCGGCTATAAAGTTTAGCTTTTAGTTTGAAGGCTGACGTCGTAGCCGCATTGATACCTGACTCCAGCCTTCACCGTTCCCCGTATTGGCTTCTCCTCTGGCCGGCTCTGTGTGTCCGCCGACTTCGGTAGGTGATTGTGGCATTTGTGTTGGTAGTGACGTTTATGTAGCCTATTTATCAGAAATAAGCTGACTTAGACTTTGGGGTTTTAGGACTGCAGCTAGTCGCTGAACATGGGCTGTCGTAACTGACCACATCTGAGTGGTAGGTCACGTTAACTGTTTTAAACTAATATGTAGCTTGCATAGGTTTTAATTGTACATTCTTTGTGTAGCAGATCTCGGCGGTAACAGAACGGCAACATCAAGGCATCTTGGTTCCAGTTCCGACGAACGCTGCTGTTTTGTTTTGTTCTGTTTTGTGTTTGTGTTTGTTTCATTCCGTTTGTTGCATTGGCTGTGTATAGCCACCACGAGGTTGAGTGACGACAGGTGTGTTACGGTTTTTGCTATCCGAGTGACTACGAATTCAGTCTGGTTACAGGGGCTATTCCTTATCCTATGTACACTGCGTGTCATGATTATGCGTGGAGTGATTGTGCCAATTAACACTGTTTGCCTTGAGTGCATTTGAAGTGCTATTTATTCACGAGTGTCTCATTCCCTGAATAGTCACCTCTACTGACTTTAGCGAACTCACTCTGGAGAGTAGCCTACTACTACTGCTGTTAGCGAACCCACACTGGAGAATACTACTGACTTGAGCGAACCCACACTGGAGAGAACTCACTCCCTTTGTTTTACTGATGATAATAAAAAAGAGTTTATTTTTGGACACGCGTCTCTCTGGTTTTCTGTGACCCCGAACCTGTGTTGCCTGGTAGTTTGTAATACCTTAATTCAGTTTCAAATAATTCATATTCTGAGGGGAAGGGCCTCAGGTGGCGTAGTCGACATGTGTCAAAATATAGCAAACCATCCACTTTGCCAGTTCTTTCATCCTTATGATTGAACAAGTATCAATGAGATACACGTAAATTAGATTTAAGGTATTAGGGGGGTAGTCCAGTGGTGGGCCGGTCCAGGAGAAAAATGCCAGGGCCCAATTTTGTTCCCAGTCCGACCCTGCCCCTCACTGTCTCAATTTTAAATCACTGCTGGAAACCCACCTTTTTTTCACTGGCTTTTAACACCAGGTAGCGTGTTTGATGTGATGTAAATGTGTTGTGTGGGCAGTGCTCCCATCTCAATCTCAAAATTCAAACTCAAAGGTAAAATCGACGATGTAGCCACACCCCCAAAGTCTATGCCAAGAAACATTGATTATGTTGGATGTAAGTGTCATTCCTTACAATTTAAGAATATTTCTGCCTCAGCTGTTATCTTTAGATGTTTCATACAGTAGGCTAGTAGTAAACAGCAGTGACTTCAAAATAATATAATTAACAAAAATATAATATAAATGCATATACCTGTCTGCACACCTTGCTAATTGACTTTGCCCTGATGAAGACCTAGCCAAGGTCGAAACATGTTGGCATTTTTAATGATCATTCATGAATAAGCCTATGAATTAAAGCTTTTTAAACTTTTTTGGAAGAGTGCCTTGGTCAATTCACCTATTATCAGTATTTTTTCTACCAAAGAGCACCTTCATGAAGTTATTAAAGGAACAACGCCACAGCCCTCCAAACTTGTTCTATTCATAATATAAATGCACTTTGAGCAAGCTTGACTGCTTCCTGTGGATTCCACTTGCTCCATTTTTTCAATGTCGGGGAAGCATTGTTGATGATTAGATCATTAGACTGTGACAGGGCCATCTCTCAGCATATCTAAACTCCTCCCCCATTTCCAGATACTGTAGTTAGCAGTTACATGCACTCATGATGATTCTCTACAACAACGTTTTATTGCAATGCAATGAACAAAGTAAGGTGTTTCCTTGTCAAACAAATTGGGATGCATTATGAGTCTGGAGTTGAAAACCATGCAATAATTTCAATCTAGCAAATGTTCTCTTATGAACATGGCTTGCCATAGAGAAGCACATGATAGCGTTGGATTATGAACATACTTTGCTGCAAAAACACACAAAAGTGTCGGGTAAATCAAGCTATATGAAGTTATTATTTTGCTGTCACTTCATCTGTTTTCTAACGTAGAAGGATCGAAGCATTTGGTATCAATAGATGGCTCTGTGTCTCCTCTTTTGTTGGTCATAATGGATGTGGAGGTGAGCGCAGAGCAGTACAGACCGTAAATATGATATGATTATCTTCTTCTATGTCAATTCTTAAAACTACAGGATGGACAGAATATATTGTCCATATGGAATAACTGACCTCAGGGTCTCCAGCTGGCAATTTGGGTCTTGTAGTCCAACAGAGAGCTCCCCCAGTCCTTCATCTTCCACTTTGTTATTACTCATGTCCAATACTTTAAGAGAAGTTGTCCTTTGCAGTAGTGATGCAAACATTTTGCAGCTTGTTTTAGAGAGGTGATACTGATTTAGCCTGTGGAAAAATACAGAGGACCTATATTCAGCATGTATACAAGGGCTATTCAATTAGTTTGTAATAGGGGCTAGTTCATGAAGAGTATCACAACTGAGGGGCCAGAGAAATACAGTTTGAAATAAGTAATTGAGTAAATGGAGTAATCATATACAAATGTAGATAAACTACAACAGCACCAATATGGGTGTTCAAATGTTGTATTTTGTATTCAAAACATCGTTTTGGTGGTTATTTTGTAGTATTTGCTGTTTAGGGATAGTTTGGCTACAGGCCCAGACTTACACAGTGGTTAGGCCAACATTGGGATTGGACCCTGGCTCTATATTGCTAATATGGCTAATATGAAATCTATAATGATAAATATCAACATCAATGGAATCTGTGCTTTGCGCAGTAACTGCTAGGTCCATACAATTTCCAGTGAGTACAAACAGGATTGAAAAAGTGTTCAGGTGAATTAAATGTGCGTAATCGGTTGCATATGCAACTCTTCTCAATATATACAGTACTTGTTACATTAAACGCCCCCACAATTTAAATGAGATTAACACGTTCACAAATTAACCGTACTTACAATGGACTTTACACCTAAGGCGTTGGATGTAAAATGTAAGTATTAGCTTTGCTTCACATTGAAACTATTTGCACGGTGCAACCCGTTAAATGTTACCGTAATTTCCCGACTATTAGTCGCAGCTTATACATTGATTTTGCAACATTTCTTCAGCTATGAGGTTAATACATGGGGACAGGTAATATGGTATCAATATGGTTTTGTTTTTTTTAACTTGCATAAAACACTGTCCTGCGGCTTATACTCAGTGCGGCTTACAGTAGGTGTTGGATTCAATTGGCCGGCTTCACGTGAGATCCTCACGAGACCTCACGTGTGAATCACGCTTATTTTATTGATTTTTCCCTAGTGAAGCTGCAATGACCTAAACAACCACCAGGTGGCACTTGTGAGCAGGGTTAGGAATGTCGATGTTAAGGATCTCGATGGGATCATGTTAACTGAGGATAGATAGATAGATAGATAGATACTTTATTGAAAATTCAAGGATAAACCATAGATAAACAAATAACATGTCATCACGAGCAGGCCATTTTATCCAATTTAGGCTACTGCAGATGTGACTCTGATTCGACAAATAGTCAATCATAAAACCACAAGCCTACTTCTGCGCGATACAGAAGTCTGCGCGAACATAATATTATATGGTATTGACGTGTCCATAATACAATTTACAAAAACAAACCTTATTTCTGCGATCAGTTGAAGACCAGTTATTGCTCCACAGCCCTAAGTTCGTGTTGATTTGGGAGAGTGCAGCCTGCAGCTCTTACTGATTTGGGGGGAAAGATAGCTCCCTTTGGTAGACCACGGAAAGGAAAGCTGGTTCAGCTGTTTTGCATCAGTACATAGCGTGCGCGGCCAAGGTTCGCATCTCACCCTTCCGTGTCACTTTTGAGTAAAAGGAGGCATAGCCTACCACGCATAACAATGGATTAGACCCTAAATATATTTAATTAGCCTTTACATCGAGTGGCCAGGAACACATCAGTTTAAATAATAGCTCCACGCCATTACAAGGTTATTCCCACGTTTCACTGTAGTCAGAAACAAAAGCATGTTGATTGCATGCAGGGTTAGAACCTGCAATGAATCGATAACGAGTCTCCCGCTTTAGCCTCTGCACTAAAGACTGGTATGCATGAAATGTGGGTTTGTTCACCAAAACTCACCAAAACTCAAACCAACACGCAAATTAACGTAAGGTAACACAAGTAGCAAGAATGAGCCCAACAGGGGAGTCGGTGTTTTAATTTATATTAGCCTGCAGTAATGCGCAATCATTGAGTCACAAGAAAAACATCAACTTAGTGATTTTTGGTTAGGTGCTCCTGACACTGACGACATCACCAACCGCAATTCCCAAGGTAGCCTACGCCACAGGTGTGACTGCCCAGTCCTTGTTTGCAATTGAGAGTTTGATAGTTTGAATTACCTTTTCTAGAAACACCAAATCCAGGGAACTTTCAAGGTTGCGATGCAAGTAAGCATACGAGGCTTTCTAGAAACGATCACATTTCAACACCTACTGTAGGCCTATATGAGGGAAATTACTGTAGTAGCTCATAAATGCCAACGTCGTGGCAATTACGTTGAAACTAAGCTAAGATGGATCCTACAGTCAACTCGTTCAATATGGTACGTGCAATTGGCTGAAGGACTACAGAGTGGGCGAGAGATGCAAGAGAACAGGACTTGATATTGTAATGTACTGGTTTTGCCACATGCTTAAACTTTTTATCGACATCTGGCCCACAATCAGATACTGTAGGTCCGCTACATTTGGATCTAAAGGCTTTTATCCGGCCCAAAGGAAATTGTTATCTGGGAATTAACGTCTTTGCCTAATACACAGTACAACGGCAATGCACCACACAGAACATTATTTAAAGGTGCATGAAGGTACAACACACAAAACAGCAAACAGCAAAATTTGCTCATATGTTATAACAACATCACACGTCAAGGATCACCACAAAATATCTCCATATACAAAAACTATATCAAACCTAGCAAACCTGGATCACTATCAAGTCATCATACAAATCCAGACTGCAACTTGAGGTTTCTGCTGCCACTTGTCCTCTCCCCCTGCCCTTAGGGACCACAACGGAGATACGTCTTTGGCCTTTACTGTGTCATCTCTGACTATTTATGTATTTTAATGTATGTCACAGAGGGCCAGATGTACTAAGAAAGCGCTAATAGCGAGTTTTTGTGTGAGTGGAATGCGAACGCTGTGTTTTGCTATATTGCGTGGAATTCACTAAGCTATCACTTTATTACGTTCACAGCGTTCATCACCACCCGTCCCCGCCAAATGCGTGTGCAGAGATGAACCACAAGCGCAGTTGATTATTGCAACATTAAAAAGAATCAAAGTTTGAAGGAATAGTTCGGAATTTTGGACATAGGACCTAATTTCCAACTTTACCGAGGTGATATAGGTCGGTGGAGACCTTTTTCATCGCGTTTAACCCCTTCCTTCAGTTGCAGCATTCCCCTTTGCTAACGCTGGTTCTGAGCTAACGCATTTCAACGGTAACATCCAAAACCGTCGTACTCACTCCACAGTACACCCGAGACAAGTCAATATACATGTCCGTGTTGATAGAATAATTTTAGAAATAAAACTAACCTTGCAACTCAATGATTTATTATATTTTGAGGGACTAGTTTCTCAATATCAATCCACCACTGCCATACAGGGAACAAAGTAGGCTATTGCAATGCGATGCAAGGTTAGTTTTATTTCTAACATTGTTCTATCAACACAGGCATGGGCATCAATAGTCTGACGTTATTATTTATTTGTTTCGGGTGTTCTGTGGAGTGTTTTCAGTGGCACCAGGCACCAGGTTAGCACGAGATGAACGCTGCAACTCAAGGAAGGGCAGAAATTCACTAAAAATAGTCTTCACCGACAGATATCACCCCGACTAAGTTGGAAATGAGGTCCTATGTCCAAAATTCCGAACTATTCCTTTAACAATAATACATGATACAAAGAGATGTAAACGAGCAGCGACAGACAGAGTATTGGCCTAGTAGTTCTTCTAATCCACTTAAAAAAAAAACTTGAACTATTTACTGCACGTAGACTAGGGATATGACTTAAAGGAATAGTTCGGTATTTTACACTTGAAGCTCGTTTTCTGTATTGCCTAGGATGCAAACGAGTGGTTGACACCGAAAATTCGAAGATTGGTCCTGTTGCTGCAATTTGTCTGCTTCAAAATGTTCTCTGTATGGCTTCAGCATTGCTCGCTATGGGCCAGGACGATTCTGTCCTTAAAACACCCCTAACGTTTGTTTTTAAAAATGTGCAACTCAGAGTCTTCAACGATTTTCTATAGCAAGTTTCGCAGCCTAATTCAACTCAATTCAATTCAATTCAATTCAATTCAATTCAAAACAGGCTTAAAGTGTAAAATACCAAACTATTCCTTTAATACCTAGTCTAATAGATTGGGAAGTGTAGGCTATGTCGTGAAAGAGAAACTACGATATTAGAGAGGCAAACAAAAATGATGCTTGCCTTTGATATAGTACAATGTAGAAAACTGATTCTATGAATACTGATTCAGCTGTCTCTAAAAGTTTTTCTAATAAGACGCATTTAACCACAATTTGGATTATACCTGCTTTTAGAAGGCGGAAGTTTTTCAACGCAAAATAGACGTGCGCTGTTTCATACATATGGCTTAATCAGTCGCTATTAGCACTTCTCCTCTCATGTGCTTGTGTGATACAACCACTTTTTAGATGATCCTCCCAAGAATGCATATGCATGACACAGAAAAACGCAAATAGCAGTTTTCAGCTCCCAACAGGCAATCTGCGTTTTTTCTTCAGTGAGACCTGTTTGTACATACCTCACCATGTTTTGACGCGCATGTTACGCCTGAAATGGGCGCAAAAACGTAAGTACATCTGGTTCAGAGTACTATTTTTTATTTGATATTTGTCTCGCCAAATGAAATCCATTAATTCGGTTTCTTTAGAGTACATACTGAAGTGCCTCAACTTTTTTGCAATTCGACATGCAGTCTGAACGGAACATATATTCATGTTACAGTGTCGGCAACCCAAGCCATTTCCTAATGTAATTGTTAAAAGCTAGAGACAAAAATCCAGACGGCAACTGGTTTCTGTTTCCAGAGTACATACTGAAGTGCTTCAACTTTACGGTAAGGATCCTCCAGTGTAGCAGATAACAACTTATATGCTGATTCTCCAGGATTATTGTTGCTCATATCCAGCTCTTTCACACAGGAGGGATTTATCATCAGAGCCAGAGCCAGACAAACATAACCGTCATCTGAGATACCACAATCACAGAGCCTGAGAGGGAGAGAGAGGGAGAGAATTGTCATTCTAAAACTAAAAGAAAAAATGTACTGCACTTTTCATCATAATAATACTTAACTATTAAGAGTCGTCTAACACCAACCTTAATGTCTGCAGTTTGCTGTGGGGACTACACAGACCCTTAGAGAGAAATGGAACACCACAACCTTTTAAGTCATTGTGACTCAGGTCCAGCTCTATCAGGGAGTTTGGTGACTGTAGAATATCAGCAACAATTTCACAGGGCCAGTCTGAGAGGTTGCAGTCAGCAAGTCTGTATACCAAATGAGATTACAGAAATATTACAGAAAATGAAAAATAAGTAAGATACTGTTTACAAGATGCCACAGTAAATCAACATAAGCCACGGACATTTTTCCCATACAGTGATCTTCAACCGGGGGCCCGCAGAGGTACTGCAGGGGGTCCACTAAATCATTTCATCTGAAGCTTTCTTTCCCCCCTTTCGAAAATGAAAAACGTATAATAAAACGTCTTGCATAAACATAAACAGACCATAGAAAATATGCTTTCTATTTATTAAAATAACACATAGGCTACCCTTGAGTCTTGCAATCATGTGATCACCATGGGAACATGCACAATTTAGCTATCCTGGGTGAAAACCAAAACATGTTACCTCCATCAGACAAGCTCTGTGACACTCACCAGGGTCAGGCCTCTCACTGGGTAGGCTATGAGATATTTCAATCATGCTCAAAATGAATTATTGGTCCCTACCTAATTAAAATGTGATGGCTAACTGGCCATCACAGTTTACATAGTAGTTAACATAACCACCCCCTTCTATTGTAGATGTGAGGCTGATGGTTCAGCCTCTGATACCAGATTTGTTTATTTAACAGTTCAAATTAAAATGTTTCATATGCTCTACTCTGTTGTTTAATGAAGGTTTACAACATGTCAGAAGTGTCAGATTGTCTGAAGCAGTCTAAATGGACCGCACCATGAATATGCCACCAACAGTACGGTCATTGTTACGGACAGATATGGGATTTTGTCTGGTGTTTGGGTGTGTCTGCGTGGTGACGTGCACTGATTGGTCACATGATGGTGGTGGCGGTAGCGATTCGTAATATCACCTGTTCACTCGCTAGGTGAGAGTTAGTTAGTAGGTGATGGGGGAAGCCTACTTTTTGCTGACCGCTAACGCTAGTATGGTTTAGTATTTTAACGTTTCCTGGCACTTTGTACTTTATCCTTCTTGGAGTCTCGCTCTTTGCACTTTATCCCGCTGGGAATTTGCACTCGCACTTTATCCTACTGTGCTTGAAGACGTGTTGTGGATTATCACTCAGCCTGTGGATTTTACTGCTCCTGTGGATGATATCGTATGAACTGTGCTTTAATGCCGTGAAGATTTGTTTTGAATAAAGAACGCTAAACTTTCATACTGGAGAACTTTCATGTCCTGAAGCTTTGGATAGCTAGCGCGTCTGGCATATCTTCCCCCCAGTCAGCTGCTCGGCGACTTACTTTGTGAAATAGTCGCCAATAGTCATTATACAACAATTCTTCTTGTATCTTATAGTGCGTTCGTTTATGCTCTCCGAGCTGCCTCGGATCTCGGGTGTGATGTCACGTCTGCACTTCAACCGTTTTTTCATCTTTCGCGCGTCCAAACATAGACGTCACGTTTTGCGGAAGCACTGGCCAAGTTCCAGGCGTGTTTAGCTTCTAGCTTAGCTTTTAGCCTCTGTTAGCAACTCTAGCTACATTTACCAACTGCAGTTAAACAAGTCTTCATTCAATGTTGCACTCACAACAAGGCCGATTTCCATTCCCATAGGCAGTGATACAGACGCAGTAAGGCATTGTAGTGATTGAAATCGTCATTTAAACCACCAAAGCGGTCCAAACACAATGAAAACCGTTAATATTTACAAATGAATATGGGCGCAGCCATCTTGGAATCTGTCTCGGAAACTTCCCTCGGTCTCCTCTGAGTTCGACGAGCAGACGAGGTCGCCTTCTGAGGAAAGGGGGCGTGCTCGTGCGTGTCACTAGGCAACGTCCTCGGATCTCGTCCTCGGAAGGTTAATCGAACGCACTATTACCTACAGTATACACACACATATTCTCTTTCTCTCTCTCTCTCTCTCTCTCTCTCTCTCTCTCTCTCTCACACACACACACACACACATACTGTACACAGATACTGTACACACAGATACACACACTCTCTCTCTAACACACACACACACACAGACACACACTCAAGGGGACTTCACATTGCACAAGGCTTACAACTTAAACGGTTGGTCGGGCATCCTGAAGCCGGAGTAAACGAGGGTGGATCAAGCTATTCCAGACGGAGTACTGTGGGGGAAAGAAATTGAGTGGAAGTATGTAGACAGGCGGAGTCAGGCTACGACACAACTCCATTAGTATCAGTTAGTAAAGAACTTGACTCTTGGGCACAGTGTGAAGCTAGGTTAGTATAAGGTGGGTAAATGTTTGAGATACAGCTGGTATGTCCTGTTTCTTAAGCTGTTTATACACTGTGTGGTAATTATTTGGGGTTGGTTAGTCTGGAAGATCCATTTGAAGTGTGTATTGTATGAGCGTTGGTTGTTCAATGGTGAGTAACATTACTTTTAAACATGAGTGCAGTGGAGGAGTTTCTTACAGCTCCATCAGGGGGGAGCAGCACTGACTAAAGATTAGCTGTTTAGCATAGCAGATCATTAAATGAACTACTTTAATTAACTAATAAAATTAATTTGATTCCATTCATAGCAAGTTAAAGGAAAGGTGCTGCTGGGGGGGGCACGAGCAAACAGCTCGAGCAAAAGAAATTAGAAGCGCAAGAAAGTGTTTGCAAATGCAGCTTGAAAACTTAAAAATCAAGGTTTGGAAAAGGAAATTGAGCATAAGAGGCTTAACCCTCTAACCGCCCAAGGCGCCGTACGGCGACAAGCAACATCACTGATTAAAACAGACGGTAGATCCGAGTAGGGTGACAAATCGCCTTTGTACTCTCCACCACTAGTTGGCAGACATCCAGAGCTTCGATTCAAGCCCAAATTCGAGTAAAAAAGTTTTCAGGAAGTGCCTGTATTACTCGCG
The DNA here is from genome assembly GCF_963854185.1 of Sardina pilchardus. Classification (NCBI taxonomy): domain Eukaryota; kingdom Metazoa; phylum Chordata; class Actinopteri; order Clupeiformes; family Clupeidae; genus Sardina; species Sardina pilchardus. The sequence continues at coordinate 13,893,673 of NC_084994.1, read as the reverse complement.
AGAAACAAAAAAAAAAAGACGCATTTCCTGTTTATAACGCGGAAGTGAAATGCGCGATCGCTATGCACAAATTGAAGCAGAAAAACGGCAAATGTTAAAAAACAAAGTCGTGTGTTATGAAGTCTTGGGTCTGCCATTCACCTACTCTGATTCTGAAGGAGAATATCTGCCTTTTGGAGATTATGATCGGTCGTTCATTGGCAGTGACAGTCCAGATGCGTCTGTAAATGGAGGTGGGTCTTTGCGTGTGTACGTCAATGTTTACCTGCAGCAATGTTGACCAAAGGGTTCAAATAAGCATGGTGTGCTTGGTGCCAGTGATAATCATGATGTTAGTGTCTGTTACTGACATGGTATAGACAGCAGGTCTAGTAAAAATAGGGCTCTGAAGAACTACAAAGTCATCCGCGATAGGAACTGATTTGACCAGGCTACTTTATTATATAGTAACATAGGGATTGTGATAATACTAATAGTTTACTATTGTTGGTTTACATGTGGCTGTGGTCCTGTTTGTTTGTTATGTCGGAGAAATTACAAAAATCAAAGTAAAACTGCTCAAATGTGTTCAACAATCAGTATTTACTGAAATGTGCATAATTTGACGTTATTTCCATCCTGTGACGTCATAATATGCAAATTAGATGAGTAAATGTACTCCCTTTATAAACTTTAGTTCATACTCAATGATTTTCACATTTACAGTAGGACTTTATCTCTGACCACTTTCAAGCCATGGCCTTTTGAATTTTTTATGCAAAAATCAAAAAAAACCCGGGCGGTTAGAGGGTTAATATGATTGCTGAAGGTAAAATATCCGCCAGTGGCGGATCGTCTGGTATGATTATGTTTCTTCCCAAATTTAATGAACGAGATCCAGACATGTTCTTTTCTTTGTTTGAAAATGTTGCTTCCGATAGAAATTGGAGTGACAAGGAGAAATATGCTTATAAACTGTGTTAGTCGGAAAAGCTCAGGAGGTCTTTGTTGCTCTGCCTCCTCCTTACAGAAAAGTTTATAGGTGTGTTAAGAGTGCTGTCTGAAAATGTTATGAGTTAGTTCCCGAAGCATATCGTCAGCGCTTTCGTAACTGGAAAAAGACCGACAAACAAACTCATGCTGAGGTGGCCAGGGAATTTTCACCGCTGGCTCTTGTCAGAAGGGGTTGATACTTTTGAGGCCTTGTGTAATCTTGTTGTTGTTGAACAGTATAAGAGTCATTGCATGAGAAAACCAGGCAGAGGTAGGAAGATGGGGGTCGGCTCATACTTTGTATATGTGATAAGTATGTGGAACTATGAACAGCCATATAATTAAAACCTTCCAGCTTTTTTTGTTATGGAGTTCTGGGACCCCTCTCAGAGACCCTCAGAAATCCAACAATTCATGGCTGAAAATGACTGAAATTGCAGTGGTTACCCTGATTATCCTGATAAAGACATGAGCATAAGCTTTATACATTCCCATAGAGCCTAAGTAGCATAGTTTTAAAGACCAAAAGGTGCACTAGGGGGTAATCTGCACCACTGAAAGCAGAATTTTCCTCCCTCTAAATGTCGGTCATTGTTGTCGGATATTTTATTATCTCATATTTGCAGTGGCTTTGGTGGATGGTTTTACTGTTGCTGGAGAGAGGAACATCTACTGATTAAAAAACAATTGCCATCTAATTGACCTTTCGCCAGGAGCGTTCTAATTACGCCCCCCCTGTATTGTGGGAGAATTCTGCTGTCAAGTCCGACATTCTGTCAGACATCAGCTGGCTAGTAAACATAGACGCCAAAAGTAACGCAATGATGGAATTTGGAAAGTTAAGCGATATACCAGATGACATTGTCTTATTATATCTTGAATCCAGCATATACTTAAAGAAAAAGAAAAAGGCATATGGATTCATATCGGGATCATAGGCCTATGTAGGCTACAAAAAGAGTAGCCTAGTAGGTACATTTTTGTCGATAGTCTTACTAGCGGCTTGCTAACTCTTAACGGCCTAGCAGCATATTTTTTTACATTGTCAGATAATGTATTTCTATTGAAATATAAAAAATCTAAAGTGTCAGAATAAATGTGTGTATCATGATTGAAGCAGAACCTTTCTGACAATGTATGTGGGCACAACATTAACGTTACATGCACAATCAGCGTTAGGGGAGAAGTTTATCCCAGCCAAAGAAAATCTGACGCTCGTCTTGTTAGCGGATTCGCACTAAAAGTGTCAACAAGGGTAGTGCATACGTTGATATTAGCTTAAACTAACTGTTGGCGTCTGCTGACTATCCTGTCATAAGTAGGCTATCGCAGGCTATGTCACGCATAATGACCGTCAATGCATAACGATTTTGTTTCAGTGGTGATGGCAGCTGCTCTCGTGTCATTGCCGTGTTATACCAACTCGAACAGTGGAAAACAAGTGGCATAAAAGATGTCCCTACTGTCTTCGACAAGTATGCCCAAGCAATGGGACAAGCCACGTAGAACGTTAATGCAGAGGTGGCATCCCACGTTTAAATTAGGTTTGCAACATGACATTACTGTAAAGAAAACAGAGCCACATGTTGTTGAAGAGTATCATTTTTAATGTCAGACCAAGGGCCATTTTAAAACACAGGCATGACCAACAATATACATAAATAAATTATAAAGGTGTTTGCGTTTCTTAAGTCAATATATGTACACAATGTTTAATTTACAGATTTTGCCCATTGTTTGAACACTGTAGACCCATGCTTAAACTAAAGTAACACAACTTGAAGTTTTGTTGCCATATCTCAAACATGCACCTATACCTTAAACAAAAGTGCTGCTTTGCACTCTAGTTGCAATTCTGCAACACACTTACTCATTTATACACACTTGAAGGCAATTACTTGCAAAACTGAACACCAATCAGCCAGCTACAAAAAGCCCTCAGTTTAGCCATTGTGAATGCTGATGTGAATAGTAGGCTAATATTTCCCAGTGTTGTTTGATGTTTACTTGTGTGTAGAGTTGTGGCACAATGAGCGAAGTTTTGCAAAATGTATTCAAGCAAATATGTTTTATATAAAGTAGACTAGTGGGTTTCTCCTGATCTGAAAGCATATGATGCAAGTGAGTTTTATTTTGACAAAGGATTGTTAGGTTTTGATAGCAGAGTTTACGTACTGATAGTAGAGTTTCACTTTGACAGATATGAAAGGTATATTTTCTAGTGTTGCGTTATGTTATTGTGTGTAGAGTTTTGGCACAGTGAGCGAAGTTTTGCAAAATGTGTTCATGCAACGGGCAAAAGCTTTAAATAGCACAGTTCAGGGTGTGGGGAGTAGTGTCCTGGGTGTGTAGAGTAGTGTCCAGGGCGTGTGGAGTAGGGTCCTGATGCTCCATGATGACCCTATGCAGATGGATATATCCATAACTGTTACTGTTAACAGTATGTGACTGAGATTTGTACCACAGTATCTTTAATAAAGAAATCATCTGTCATTGCATGTCCGTTCTTAATTTCATTTAAATTGAAAGACATCCTTTACCTTATGGCAGGGCTATTCAACTTCAGTTCCAAGAGGGCCGAATGGAAAAATCACTGGGTTTTCAGGGGCCGCATAAAATAAGACGCCGCAAAATAATTGTATCCAACAATATTTGATAAAATCAGAGTAAAATTCTGTTCAATTCACTTGAATTTTATACACTGGCATAGAAACTAAGAACATAGCCTATTATCCATATCCATAAAAAAATCTTCTCAGACAGGTGATAGGCTGCCACACAAACTATACAAGTATTTGAAAACACCCAGGCTAACCATAGTATTTTCATACCTGATGTCTGATAGCTGCCATATCATGCATCAGTGGGAAAAATTGCAGTGTTGATTTAACTAGCCTACTTCAAGATAATTAGGCTCATGTGTTTCAAACACACACAGTAGCCTACAGCGCCAATCTCTCAAATAGGCCTATACTTAGCATTGAATTTAAAGAAAAAGTAATGCCAGCTCTGCCTCTGTTTATCTATTTCACGATTTCTTACCGCCAAAGATTCTAAACTTCGAGCCTGCGCAAATCACAAACAATAACATTCCCACGAGTGGAGTGAAGATGGCTCTGTCTAAAGAAACGTCTAATTGACAACGAGAATCGTTCATTTTACCCTCTGCAACAAGTACGAGACTTTCATGTTTATTGTGCAACGAATCCATCGATGTAAAGAAGGAATATAAAGTCAAGAGGCAATTCTCTACAAACCACAGCTCCTTCACTAACTTTCCCGAGGCCTCGGAGGAACGGAGACCGCGGGTATGATTGTAACATTTTTGATTTGCGCACGCTCGAGGTTTAGAATCTTTGGCGGTAAGAAATCGTAATTTAATCAACATTTAATGATAACATTTAAAAAAACTAGTTGCACATTTGGAAATGTCAGTTTGTGTAGTGATGTGCTGTGTTCTCTGAGTGAAGATAACTGGAAGAATTAGTCTGGCCAATAGGGGCGGGCCGACAGTGCGCTACTCGCCAATCATATGAAGATCTATGCACACCCGTCAAAGCGAGTTCATTCTCATGACGAGACACGCGGGCCACAGGAAATTTGAAGCGGGCCACATCTGGCCCGCGGGCCACTAGTTGAATAGGCCTGCCTTATGGTTTCAGTAGGCCTAGCCTAGCTCTTGCTGGGGGGCTGTGGCTTTCTTCGCAGCTGTGGTGGGCGCGTTACAGATGATGGGTGATCATAAGGTGATGCTGCAGAGGATCAGGGTGGTCTTGGGTCGCTTTGCCTTCAACAAAGTGCTGGTGAAAGATGATAGAAATACTGAGTTTACATGGTAAAGAACCACACATATAAAATATCCCACACCAACTTGCTTTGCAACTCACAAAGCTTTAAAATCAGTGTAGGCTACAGTTTTACTGCCATGGTAGCCTATGCTAGCTGGGAGATTACTGCTGACACGTTTAGATTAAGTCGCTAACCTGCTTTAGTGAATTACGCAGACATTTGAATGAGCTAATATCCAATATCTAATAGTGGTGGGGGAAAAAATCGATTCTGTTCAGTATCGCGATATTTTGTGCATGCAATTATATCGATACGAGTAGCTCAAAGTATCGCAATACTTAATTATATAGTTTAATTATCTATTTTACTTTTATTTGAGGCGAGTTTACTCAGGGTTTACTCTGATCACATTAAATATGCTAGATATATAGATATAGATAGATAGATACTTTATAGATCCCCAAGGGGGAAATTCAAGATACTACGCTCACAAGGTGGCACTTGTTGTGCCGTTTTATTGTGCATTCAACGGCAATTTCAAATTGAAAGTGTGGGTGTGCTTCGGTTTACAACAAAAAGCAAATAGTAAGGACCTTGATATGCACCATGCCATGACAAAGTGAGTTGAACAGTGTTATTTTCCTTATTTTTTGTAATGCCTACGAACAATATGAGAGACATGAATAGCAATATATCGCAGAATCAAATCGCAATACTTGTTGTATCGCAATATGTTTAGAATCGCAATAATATCGGATTGTGGCCCAAATATCGCAATAGTATCGAATTGTCATTCTTTTGCCAATTCCCACCCCTAATATCTAATGGTTATCGTTAAAACAAAAATACAACGTTACAGTTCTGACGATACAAGCGATAGCCTAAGTTTAAAGTTAACGGCACGCTGGCGTTGTTAGGACATATCCATAACGTTAGTAACAGCAGTTAGCTACAACTAGCGCTAACAAGTAACTATAATGTTCGCGTTTACCTTAATGCCACACCATGATGTACAAAAACATTAATCTGTCCTACATCGATATAGAATTGAAACGACTTACCTTTGAGCAAACGTAGAAATGTTTCTAGTAGCTGTGCCGTGATTTCTTAATGTGTTGACGTTCAGCTGCTGGTCGTCCGCATAACTTTATCCAACGTAAACATTTTTCTATCTGTCTACATTTTCCCAGTCCTTGTATCTGAAGTCAGTGTTGCAAGTGCCATAACAACACCGTTTGACCATTTTGGAGGGGGGAAACCGAATAAGCTGAGACAGTAAATGAAAGGTCAACAGCTGTGTTGATGCTGTGATGTCGGACAGAACGGCGGACATCCATGAGCTCGGTATTAGAAGCATTCTGATTGGTCAGATTGTCTGTCAATCAAACGCTGGCCAAAGGTCAATTGGGCCACACATAATGTGCGCCGTGCCAGCATGGCGTTTCACTGCCTGTGTGGTTACTTGGGCAATGGCTCATGCACATGCAGAGGACACTGCTAAAGTATCCAAGTCAGCTACTGTAAAATTGTTTTCTGAATTAACAACACCTCTTTCTCATAGTGGAGTTTCTCTCTAATCTTAAAAGATTGAGCTTAGTATGGTGATAGCCAGCCAAGTGGATGCTCAGATAAAGGATAAAGGTCTTGCAAAGGCAAGATGATGCACTATGGGAAGAGGGCAAGCTAGCAGAGAAACAAAATGCATGTCTCACAATAAAAACACACATAAGATATGAAGGCCTGCCTCAAATACAAGCGTAATTATTTCTGAGACAATTTATAGTACAGCAAAAAAATGTATGATCTCTCTCACACACACACACACACACACACACACACACACACACACACACACACACACAGGGCATATAGAAAGGTAACTTACATTAATATATTGATCGTGTTGGATGGACACTTCTTTGTGTTAAAACTATTTCACCCTTCTGCATCAGTTAGTATCTTAAGGTTACATACAGTAGGTTGGTAGTAGACAGCAGTGACTTATTATACTGAACAAAAATATAAACTGTGCACTTTGAACATGCTTGACTGCTTCCTGTGGATTCCCTTTTCTCCCTTTTCTCATTGTTGGGGCAGCATTCTTACTGACTAGATCCTTAGACTGTGACACAGAGCCATCTCTTAGCACATTTGAACTCCCCCACCCTTTACATGTACAGGATTCACAGACTGTCCATAAGGAATAACTGACCTCAGTGTTTCGAGTTGGCACTTTGGGTCTTCCAACAGTCCCACAGAGATCTCCAGCAGTCCTTCATCCTCCAGTTTGTTATTGCTCATGTCCAGTTCTTTCAGAGTAGTTATTGTTTGCAATACTGATGCAATCATTACACAGCTTGCTTTAGAGAGCTGAAACAGATTTAGCCTGTTGGAAAATACAGAAGAAATTGTCTATGGGTATGCATTTATGCACCCTGTGACACATAAACTATATTGCCAAAAGTCCCTTAACTGGGCTAGGCCCCTTAAGGTCAGCGCCCACCAGACATGGCATTCAGCGGTGTGGGCTTGACACGCAGGATAGGAATCAGTTTTTATATACTGTTGTGACTACTACATTGGACAACTGGAATAAACTCCTTCCTGTTGATACGGAATTCTGTGGACCTATTTCCTTAACACTGCACACAAGTGAAGAAATTGCTTCTGTTCAGAAACATCAGCATAGCCATCATAACAACCATTAGTGCATCACACATTTAGCCAAACAGTTAATCTAATGTGAAAACCACTACATGCACTAAACAGTTCCCTACATACAGTTAGGCTCATAAGTATTTGAACCCATGCTTAAGTTCACTAAAAAGATACATAAAAAAATAATCTTTTCGAAATTGATCTTAACACTTGGAGGTCCGGGGCCTTTTCAGGCACTTTGAGGCAGTCAGCTATACCTTGAGATTTTTTAAGTTTTTCATCTAACTAAAAACATCTATGCAAAAGTGGCACATATGGTTATATTCTAGAGGTCCTCCGCAATAATTATATGAGAGTAAAGTGGATGTAATGAAATTACCTTTTATTATAATTCAGTGTAAACACAACTATTTAAAAAAAATGATTTTCAAATGTCGGAGGTCAAAGGTCAAAAACACACTATAAATATAGCCGCAAGCGGCGATGGCGGGCCCGAGCACCTGCGGTGCGGAGACCTGTGACATTTCGGAAACTAACAAAGCAACATGTGCGTGTTGGTGGGCATGTGCATGAGCAACACACATGCCCACCAAAATTGGTTAATTTTGGTGAATGTGCGTGTAAACCACAACAGACAATGCGCTAGGTGGCGCTATAGAGTCCCTAAGCCACACCCTAGGCCAGAGCTCTGTCTCTGACTATCGATAGCAATAACGCACAAGCCCACCAAATTTGGTTCATTTTCGTGAATATATGGGTCAACCACAATAGACACTGCGCTAGGTGGCGCTATAGAGTCCCTAAGCCACACCCTAGGCCAGAGCTCTGTCTCTGACTAGAGATAGCAATAACACACATGTCCACCAAAATTGGTTAATTTGGGAGCTCAATACAAATCAAACCAGTTAATAGGCTAAAAAAAAAGGTTAAAAAAATACCTCACACCAGTCTGTGGGTACGGTGAAGGGTATGTGATGATGTGGGGCTGTTTTAATTCCAAAAAACAAAGGAATTTTAACAATGTGCATAATATCCTGAATCTATGAAATAACTGGCCTTTAAAAATAACAATCTGCCTGCCTCTATGGGAATTTAATATAGGGGTGAGAAAAGCCTACTTATGACCCCTACATTATTCATTCACAAAGACAATTGGTGTCCTTAAAGGTTGGATATTCCCTCCAATTAATTTCCAAAAAGATGATCTTATATTAATCTTTTAGTCAGCTTTAGCATGGATTCAAATACTTATGAGCCTAACTGTACATAGACTATATCAAACCTGGGTCACTATCAAGTCATCATAAAAATCCAGACAGTCGTCTCCCACTGGCCTTATATGATATAAGTCTTTGGGCTTTACTATATCATATCCCTGACTAGTTACGCATGTTAATGTATGACACAGAGTACTGTTTCATATTTAATATTTAAGTGGCCAAATAAAATCAATTAATACATCAATTCTGTTTCTTTAGTTTAGAGTACATACTGAAGTAACTCAACTTTTTTGCAATGTGACTTGCAGTCTGAACAGTTATATCATAATATATATTCAGGTTACAGTGCTCAGCAGCCCAAGCCATTTCCTAATTTCATTGTGACAAAAATCCAGAATGCAACTGGTTTCTGTTTCTAGAATACATACTGAAGTGCTTCAATTTTACGGTGAGGATCCTTCAGTGTAGCAGATAACAGCTTCTGTGCTGATTCTCCAGGATTATTGTTGCTCATATCCAGCTCTTTCACACAGGAGGGGTTTAACATCAGAGCCAGAGCCAGACAAACATAACCATCATCTGAGATACCACAATCACAGAGCCTGAGAGAGAGAGAGAGAGAGAGAGAGAGAGAGAGAGAGAGAGAGAGAGAGAGAGAGAGAGAGAGAGAAAAACAAGAGAGAAAGCAAGATGACAAACCGTATTAACATATACTTAGAGAGCCTGTGAGAAAGAGGGAGAAGATATCATAATATAACTCCAACCTAAAATGTGCTGCACTGGTCATAATAACAATCCTTTACTATAAGAGATGTTTCACACCAACCTTAATGTCTGCAGTTTGCTGTGAGGACTACATAGACCCTTAGAGAGAAATGGAACACCACAACCTTTCAAGTCATTGTGACTCAGGTCCAGCTCTATCAGGGAGTTTGGTGACTGTAGAACATCAGCCAGAATGCTACAGGACCGCTCCGAGAGGTTGCTGTCAGCAAGTCTGTATAACAAAATGACAGAAGATAAAACAAAACCAGTTGTAAGTAGTGCTATGAGAGCTGGGTCTTTAGACATTTTTTGAAGAGTGGGATGTCCCTGCTCTAGTAGGAATTGGTAGTGTGTTCAACCAATGTAGAATAATGTGGTGTTTCATACCAGTAATTAATGTAAGAGCAGAGAGACCTGTAACACACTACTTTCAACTTTATTCTTCTTCCTCATCTTCGTACCAACCAACTACCTGTATCCTCATGATGCACTCTAGCGGCCATCTTAGATGAAAATGAGGAAATTATGCACAACCATTCAAAAGTGTGACTGCGTTTCTAACAATATAAAGCTTGATGCAAATGGGTCCATCAGAGGTGGAAAAATCAGGTTTCAGTGAGTAAAAGTCCCACCATATCTGTGCCAGAGCGGTAGATAAATCAGAGTGGCGACACTCCCAGACCTCCAGAGGAAACAATGGCGAACGTTTTTCCAGGCTACTTCCGCGTTATGGAGAGCTCAACAGTTCCTAACATTGACATTCGCGTTGTTGGCCCCATTCACTACCATTAGTGTCTGCCTAACTTTGTCAGCAGTAAGTAAACAAAAGCACAACGTTTTTTAAATTGTTATATATATTTTCTATATCAACTGTACCAGTATATACTGGTAGTGTTATTTGAGTTGTTTGTGCTGCTCATTTAACTGTTATTTTTTGTCTTAGTTATGACCGAAATTTCAGCGTAGTGTCATCTCATGTTAACGTTACAGCATGGACAATACATAATAAAAACTGTTTTCGCTGTCATTCTGATAATAGGCTTACTATTTAAGCAGCAGCTCGAGATTATTATCACGCGTCACGTATAGCTGAGGAGGAGAAGAGTGTCGGAGAATGGAGGAAGAAGACGAATTTGCAATGAAACAAGCTTCTTCTAATTCCTCCTCGTACGAGCATGCTCCAAACAAAAGGAATAAACTTTATGCGGAATAAAGGTTTACATGGTCAAGGAATTCAATAATCATTTTCATGCGGAATAAGCGTTTACATGTGCTTTTTTAAAGCGGAATTAAGTTTTATTCAGAATTAAGTTTGTTTTATTCAGAATTAAAGCTCTCATGTAAACGCAGCACGTGTGTGTGTGTGTGTGTGTGTGTGTGTGTGTGTGTGTGTGTGTGTGTGTGTGTGTGACTGACACCTAGTTTCCTAGTATAAGATCGGAATATCAGGCCTAAATTTGAGGCATAATGAGGCGGGGGTGAGGGTCTGTGCTTAGTGTCTCAGCCCAAGGAGCTAAGGGATCCTTGGTCTGAAAAAGGTTTGTTCACACTGTCTACACACACATGAAAACATACACACCCATACAAACACACGCACGCGCGCACACACACACGCACACGCACACACACACACACACACACACACACACACACACACACACACACACACACACACACACACACACACACACACACACACACACACACACACACACACACACACGGCATGCCCTATATAAAGAAATATATTAACATATTGAATATTATTACAGTTTTTCTCAAATGCTAAAACACATTTCACAAACGTTTCCTCCATGTTCCCCAATGTCTAAACACAATACCCTTTTCTAAAGCTACATAAGCACAACCACACCTTATCACTTCAAAACTCAAACTTTCACACCAAAAGAGCAGCTCGAAGCTTTCAAAAATGTAAACACTATACACATCATTACACACTACAGCAAAACAATTGAAAACACAATGCTCAATTTGTGAGAAGGTTCTTTGTTTCATAACTGCCAATGCATAGAGTAACGGATCTTCTTAGATCTCTGCAGAGGATTAGGCATTTGAAGAGTTCTTTTCCAAAACGCTATATCCACCATTTTACTAATGAATTTTCATAAATATATTTTTTACATTTTGTTTTTCAAGTAATTGGGTTATGTTTAGTTACAGTAATTTATCTTCACTCAATAAAAACAAAACAGCTGCATTTTTATTACCTGAAACACACAAATACTGTAAATATGGTAACATGATTTGTTACAGTACAGTAATGTCTATAGAATGGATTTATAGCGTTTTGGAAAAGAGCTCTTCATTTAGAGTTGTGAGTTTCATATGAAGAGTACCAAAAATTCTCCAAGTACTAGCCTGGCAAGCCAAACTACACAGAAATGTATAGGCAAAAATATTTTTGGCCACTAGGGTGCGTCTAGATTTCTAGGCTATCCAAGTACAATACTGTAACACAACTCAATGCAAAAACCAGAATCTACACAACAGTACTCTTGAAAACGTGATCAGGGTGTGAATTTTTTTTTTCTTATGGGTGTGAAATTTATTTTCTTCGTTCACACCACACACACACACACCACAGTCACTGTGCGCATTAGCAACAAGTGTCTTCATTTTTTAGTCGTTGTGTGTAATGAATGACGCCAGGTGTGTTCATTGTGTTCAGTTATTGCTGACTGTGGCAAGCATTTTGCATCACATGAGCATTCATTTGAGAATATGTTTTGCAACATGTGTTTTAGCAAGGAAAAATGTGCTTAGATTTATGAGAACGGAGGATTGTGTTTTGAGAATTGTGTCTTCATGTGAAATGTGTTTATGGTATTGAAAAATTGTGGCTAGATTTAGTAAATGTGTTTAGACAACTGGTCATTTGGTTTAGAGGATTGGCTTTTGTGTTTTAGCATTTGAGAAAAACTGTAACATATTGAATATGTTGGTTGTGAGTGTCACTCCTCACAATTAACTTAAAGAGGACATAGAACGGATGAATTGAGTATTGTACCAGAGACGGTTTATAAAGCGAGACAAGTCATATGAGGGTCAATTCCGGTTACCCTGTGACGTAGTGCCACTCCCATTTAGGAGGCAAACGGGAGGCAAACGGGATAAATAAACCTTATCTCGGATTATGACAATTCCCTTAGCCCTACATTCAGCAATGCAAGTAACGAACCCATATTCTACAAGGCACACGTCTTTCTAACATTCCCACATTGAAATCGTATTTTCCAGCGTGATAAATACATAGAAAAATTACTTTGTTCACGACCTGTCCCTCCTGACCTGACCTGTCTCCGCTAATTGCGCAGGCCACCTGTTATCAACGGCACACTGCTTCTGCTGCTTCTACACTGGTCTAAACCGATTACTCGTCACTGATCACGCCCCTTTAGGAGGCGGAAGTGGGCACCATTTCATTCCATTGAAAACCCCCTTTATGATTCATCTTCCTAACTATACGATCTTTGATTGTACTGTGTTCTCTGATGTTAAAATAGTATATTCAACTTTGATTTATGAAAGTATCTTCATCTAGTATCTTTAGATGTTTCATACAGTAGGTCGATAGTAGACAGCATTGACTTCAAAATTATACCGAACAAAAATATAAATGCACTTTGAGCAAGCTTGACTGCTTCCTGTGGATTCCACTTGCTCCCTTTTCTCACTGTTTGGGCAGCATTCTTGATGACTAGATCCATAGACTGTGACAGGGCCATCTCTTAGCACATTTGAACTTATCCACCCTTTGCATTACTGAAGTTATGGTAAGTACTTGCTAACTTATCCATTTGCCTGGTGTTTTTACAAGTGTTAATTATTACAAGTACAAGTTGGACTGAATATCTTGTCCGTAAAGCTGGGCATACACTGTGCAATTTTTTCAATCACAGTATTCTGCTGCTGCTCATACTGTACGAGTGAATTCGCAGGGGCAGCTCACGATTCCTGTTCTCACACTACACGATCCGATGGTCGGATGCGATTTGACTGCTCACACTGTACGTCCATATCGCAACTCGTCGGACTCTTATCTGGAACTTTATCAGCTGTGCTGCCATGCGGCTCCGTGTTGTCTAATTGCTTTCAGTGTTGCCAGGTCACGTGAGGAGTAATACGCAGCAGTGGGGTGTCCTACGAAGCTCGATTAGTGCCTTAGCGAGGTATGTTGCGCTCAAAACCAGGGTATGCTGTCATACGAAAGTGGATTTGTTTTAGCGTCGCTGTATCACCATGGTATCTTATGCTCGCAACCAAACCTGGTCGGGAGCGGGTTATGTGCTTAGTTATAGCTCAAATCGTGAAATATCACCGCCCTCTGACCAATTCTAACCAATCCATTATCTTGAAAAACGAAGTTCTCTCACGTGTGCTAATCTGTCTACTTTGAACAGGTCCAGCCCCGCCTCTGCAAACATTTTGAATCTCGAAGGCGCTTTTAACTATGTTGTGCGTGCAAATATGTCACTACTATGGACATGCATGCCATACAATATCTGATGACCATCGACTTTTTGATGTTATAGGTTAGACACTAAAAAAGACCACCCTAGATTTCGCTACCGCTCATAAATGCGGAAGTAATCGTTTTTAAACCTGGCTGTCTTGTGCGTCTCCACGTTTCCCGATTGGTCAAAATCGCCCCAACCACGAGAACGCGCACAGATCTGAGCTGAAAGCCTAGTTTGACAAATTTATCACATACCTGCTGTCGTAGGATCACTTAACTTAATACCCGAGTTGAGGCTTTGTGCAGCCTCGATATGTCTAGATAACCTAGATTTGTCTAACTTGCTTCGTAGGACACCCCACTGGTCTCTGAAAATAAGCCGTAATAAACACACAACCCCAAAAGGTTATAGCATCCCCTCCCCGAACCCCTTTTACCTTTCTGGGGTGGTCATAGAGGAGCCTACAGTGAGAGTCGACGCAGCTGCATAGCCTAGGTTCAAAATGCCCCCTGTGTATGCTACGTGTAGGCGCTGCGTGCAACCAGCAACTTCACACAAAATCAAGCCCAAGTCACTTAAAATAAGCAGACTATGGCAACACCATTTGTTTTGTTGTCCGTATCTGTGTTCGCGCATGTGTAGTGTGACAGGTTGAGGTAAATCGGCTCAAACAGTGCTTCAACAGTGCGACAGACTCACGAGGGGCGACCAGGATTTCAAACAAGTTTGATATTCTCCCGATCGATCGGGAGGTGGCCGGGAGGTGGTCGTGAGGTGGTAATCGCTTCTCGTTACCCCATGTATACTACATGATGCGAGACGCATGACTGAGCCAAAATTCGGCCCGATCCCCAAAATAGTCGCACGACTCAAAAATCGTGGCAAAATGGGCCAAAAGGAATAACTGACCTCAGTGTCTCCAGCTGGCATTTTGGGTCTCTTAGTCCCACACAGAGCTGCTTTAGTCCTTCATCCTCCAGTTTGCTACCATTCATGTAAAGTTCTTTCAGAGTAGTTGTCTTTTGCAATACCGATGCAATAAATTTACAGCTTGCTTTAGAGAGGTGACACTGATTTAGCCTGTGGAAAAATACAGAAGACATATATTCAGCATGTACTCTGTCCATGGGTATATTCTATTCCATGTATAGTTACACACTATAGAACATTTAGCTAATTAATCAGAGTTTTACCAACAGCTTGATATTTGACATAGGCTTATGTTCATGGTAACCAAAATCTAGATCAGTACATTTAGTAAGTGATCACTATTTATCTGGCTGTCTAGGTGTTTTCATGATACTGTTTAGGCTGAGAATAGTGGATAGCACTACCACCACCACGGCATGTATTGGTCTGTTGGCCTTCACCATTTCTCCAAGAATGCAACATCGCAAGCTAACATACAGTCATGGTTGAAATTGTTGGCACCCCATGCTAAAGTTGACTAAAAGGAGGAATATAAAATCATCTTTTGGAAATTGATTTTAATGGCTTAAGTAATAAAATTAGGAAAAATCCAACCTTTAAGGACACACCAAATTTCTTTGTGAATGAATAATGTATCATAAATAAATAAATGTTCTTCCCAAAATACTGGGGTCAAAAATATTGGCACCCCTACGTAACCCTATGGGAATTTTTTTTTTTTTTTTTAAAGATTTATTTTTGGGCTTTTTATGCCTTTATTTGGACAGGACAGTAGAGAGAATGACAGGAAGTGAGTGGGAGAGAGAGTCGGGGTGGGATCTGGAAAGGACCACGGGGCGGGAATCGAACCCGGGTCGCCAGCGTACGGTGCAGGTGCCCCAGCCAGTTGCGCCACTGCCGGGGCCAACCCTATGGGAATTTAACACATAGGGTTAGGAAGTTTTTTTTATTTTTAAAGGCCACTTATTTCATGGATCCAGGATACTATGCATCCTGATGAAGTTCCCTTGGTCTTTAGAACTAAAATTGACCCACATCATCACACACCCTTCACCATACCTAGAGATAGGCATGGTGTTTTGCTCAGTTTTGTTCAGTTAGCCTATTAGCTTGTTTGATTTGCATTGAGTTCAATGAGCATCAAACAGGCTAATAGGCTAACTGAAGAAAACTGAACAAAACACCATGCCTATCTCTAGATATGGTGAAGGGTGTGTGATGATGTGGGTCAATTTTAGTTCTAAAGACCAAGGGAACTTTATCAGGATGCAAAGTATCCATGAAATACGTGGTCTTTTAAAAAAAAAAAAAACCCTGCCTGCCTGTATGTTAACCCTATGTGTTAAATTCCCATAGGGTTACATAGGGGTGCCAATATTTTTGACCTCGGTATTTTGGGAAGAACATTTATTTATTTATGATACATTATTCATTCACAAAGAAAATTGGTGTCCTTAAAAGTTGGATTTTTCCTAATTTTATTACTTAAGCCATTAAAATCAACTTCCAAAAGATGATTTGATATTCCTCTTTTTAGTCAACTTTAGCATGGGTGCCAACAATTTCAACCATGACTGTATGCATATATTCTATGTATATGCATTATGTTATGATAATATTCTAAATGTTTATGAACACCATTATTTATTCATTCTCCACTTATGTTTTTAATTAGAGTACGCAGACCCACAGAGGGAAGAAAACCACCAAGACTATCAGATCAGAATCAATCTTTGAGAACTCAAGATGCAGTTTATCTTCATGGATTACATTTTTCTAGGTGATGTTGAATCCATAAACACACTAATAGGTTCCCCTAGTTTATGAAATTCTTACGTTTGATTTCAGAATACTGTGAACATTTATTAATGAGGTAAATATGCATTTATGTCAGATTTTCTCAAGGTTTGCAATGAGGCAAGTTGATATGAAGACTGATGGCATAACAAAAAGCTCAGCATCTCTCTCAAAGATGTCATCCACTACAAGAAGAGTTTGCAGGCGTGCTATGAAACATTATGACAATGAAGTGGGACAGTGCCTTGGAGATGAAAGGGAGTTTGTTATCATTGATGAAAGCCACTTCCGCTATAAACTAAAGGTATCAGGACTGGCTTCTAATTTGTTCATTTAAAAGTGTCTGGTACAGTCTCCCCACGGTATCATAGAATTAGGTACCAATAGAATAGAATTAGGTACAACAATGAACATAGAACATAGATTTTTAGGGATGAGTAGAGGGCATATAGGGGGACATCTCATCGTGAATCACTCAAGGTGGTTTGTTGATCCTGTAGTGGAGCTCATACTCAGCACTTAGAGAGAGCATGGTTAACATACAAGTCAACAATTCGGCGATTGAGGGGGAACTGAAGTGCCAAGCTTCTGAAAGAGCATCTTGCAGTTATTGAGTGGACTTATTGGCTTGGAAACAGGCATAAGAAAGGAACTCTTGGTCGTTTACTGAAGAATATTTGGGCCCAGTTTCCCTGCTAGCTCACAGTAGAAGTTCTTTACACTAGAAGCGCCAAGCAGCGGTCATTTGACCGCTGACGCGTATTACTAGAAGTGCCGTGTAGGTTTGACCTATATACCTAGAACTGCCGGGCTGCGGTCTTTTGACCGCAGTGATTGTCACACAGTGCAAAATGTAATTAGTTCACGAGTGCAGAGTGTAATTTCACAGTTGTGTCTTAATGCACCTTTTTGATTATTTTTGTGTTGTGATTTTGGGTTGCCGTGTTTGTGCGTGTGGACTTCAATCCTGTGACTTGTCCCAATCTCTTGAACTGACAATTAACACTCATCACTAGACAATTGGACCTATGGGGAGGGGCTACTTGATCTAATTAGTGGGAACAGGTGTTGGGATGTTGCCATTCCTATATTTGCAGAGAGGATCCAGTCTGTGGGGAACTGGACAAGAAACGGCGACCGAACCAGGAGCGGCGAACCAGGAGTGGAATTACAACGCGCACAAGCCATATCCGGGTGGCAGATTGGGTCTGCCCCCGGTGATGTGAGTAGCTCTCTTTGGCCTTGATTGACAGCGTGTATTTGTTATTGGTCAACTCCGCACTGCCCAAAGCCTTGTGTTGTTTCAGCACGGCAATCGCATAGCTGCTGGTGATCGGGGAGGAGAACCGAATGGCCTGTTGGTGGAGATCCTTCAGGACGGTAATTGTGCTCTGGATTACCCGTGAGTTCCTGTGTTGACTGCTTGGCTTGGCTGGCTAACACGGAAGCTAGGCTACCTGCTCGCTTGCTGCTGCTTGTTGACTTTCATCGCTGGCTTGCTTGTTGCTGTCTGGGGCTAGGACTGCTGCGGGATATCTGGCGCTGCTTGTGGCGGGCGGCGGAACTGCTATCTCTTGTCTTGCTGTTTTTGCACATAGAGCATTTACTGTCGCTTACATTTTATCCGTGGTTTTGCACAACAACCAATGAATTGTAATTTATTTATTTTATGGAGAATAAATGTATATGAAGATTAAACCCCTCTGCCTCCTTGGTTAATTCCACTGCCTACCACCTGGAATCTGAATTCAAAATATATATTGCTGTCTGGTCACGGGCAGCCTAACACTTTAATCTGGTGACATCTTTCAAAAATCTTTTCACTCGATTATATTCCAAATTTATGACCAAGCGATTTGATTCGTGCACGAAGCACCATCTAGCTATCATTATGTGTAAGTAACAGCCTGCCAGTCCAAGGACTCGCTTTAAGTAGTTCACACCAGCATGGCGCTTCTAGTAGGTCGTCAAAGCGGTCAAATGACCAGGGCGCGGCACTTCTAGGTATAAGTGGGTCAGAACAGCACGGCGCTTCTAGTGTTAACTTGAGAGTTACTTTTGAGATGAAGATAACATTCATCTGAGTGACAAATTCTTCTATTTATTTGTTTGACTTGGGCTTGGGCAATTTTAAGATTTATAAGTCTGTAAACTGTATAATGTTTGAAATCCAGCTTACAAAATAGTTTTCTTCTGGAATAGGGCCTTTCAAGTGATACAGATTGTTACAGATTGTTATTAAAGTATGAACACATATTCATACCCTTACCTGTGGTGACTAATGGTACATACCTACACTTGCACATAACTTGTGCAAGTATATGTCTGAACATAACTTGCACATAACTTGTGCAAGTTCTCTAAACGCACGTCATTTTCCATCACTTTCGTTGAAGGCCCACAAACATAATGAACTCATGAGGAACTATTGCTTAGTTAATCTCCTAACAATTCAAGAGGGCTTACATGCGTGAATTCATGATAATCAATGTACAGAAAAAGAAATCATCATGATCATGCTTAATAAAACATAATTCATGATGATGTACCAACCATACTTAATGCTTTTAGTTGATGTGTTGTTCATGCAAGAGATCATGAATGACATATGCTGAACTCATGTCAATTCCTGATGATTCATGAGAAGTTAAGGCATGAAGTAAAACATAAATCATGAATAAATTCATGTATGAGTTCATGATGACTCATGTACCCTTACCATGAAGTGTTACCTAACTTTTATATTTAATCGGCCAAATACAATCAATCAATCAATCAATTCCGTTTCTTTAGAGTACATACGGAGGTACCTCAACTTTTTTGTGACATGTTGTCTGAACAGTTTTATCGGATTATGCTGTATATTCACAATGATGGGCAGTAGCTACTAGCTTAACAACATTTTTCAGTAGCTTGACGGTGACATTGCTATTTACAAAACCAAGTAACTTTTCTTTAGCTAAGCTCTTTTATTGATCAAGTAACGTAATCGAAAGCTATTTTCTCCAGGATATTTCTCATGTTCATAACAGCGTTTCCTGCAGCCATCAACACACACAAATTAGGAAGACAGCCAGGATGTTTATGGGAGCCATTAACTAGTTTTTGTTGTGGTGGTGGTGGTCTACACTAGGTGGCAGTATGGTGTTAGTTAGGTCATAGGTCACGGTGGCACAAGCGTGCCAGGTAACTTAATCACTGGTGTAGGCGGTGGTAATTATGCTAGGGTGGCAGAGAGATCGCACGGTTTTTACTGCTGGCACGCCGCAGCTAGTTTAGCCCTCACGTTTGCCTAGTAAACCCTGTAAACTTTTAGCTTTGCTATTAAATGGGAACACCACCCAAATAGTAAGACGTTGTGGACTTGAACCTTATTGGACAGTGCGTCAAAAACAGGATCTAGCCCTCACCCTGCCGAGTGTCTGATTTGTTTGGAAGACAATCACTACAGCCAGAATGTTTATGTGGCCATGACAACATGCCGGGTACAAGCGCATCGGGTACCAAATGTCCTGGTTTTTTTTTTTAAGTAGGCCTGTTCACTTCTAATCCGCTCACAGAAAGTAAGGAAACTTGACTTTGGCCCATTATATCTCCCCATTATATCTCCCCTATGAGATTCTGGAGCCAGTGGCAATTCCATATCTCCAGAATATGGGACCAAATGCCATCCTCCAGGATGACAACGCTCGCCCCCATTGAGCTGGGATCATCAGAGAGTACCTCCAGAATTTGGGAGTGGAGAGGATGGAATGGCCTGCCGTGACGTGAGTCCAGACCTCAACCCAATTGAACACTTGTGGGATCAGCTTGGGCGTGCTGTACGTGCCAGAGTCACCAACAGAACCAGGTTGGCTGACTTAACAGATCCTTATCGAGGAATGGAATGCCATCCCACAGCAGAATGTAGCAAGGTTGGTGACCAGCATGAGAAGAAGGTGCCAAGCTGTTGTGGCTGCATATGGATCCTCTACACGCTACTGAAGACCCTGACACTGAGTATAAAATGAACAAATGTATGCCTAACATGTTTTGTTTTCCTCATTTCTGTGGGAGAGTGCAATCGTCAATGCTTGAAGTAACAAAGGTGAATTCCAACAGCATAACAGGCCATTTTGGCACATTTTTCGTTGGCACTACTTACACGTTTGCTTGTGTTGCTCATTCCATGGGAGCCCAATGCTTACAAGCTGTACCTCATTGTAAAGGTGACTAATAAACGATGAAAATGACAAACACTTTAGTGATTGGTATTATTAACGTGGAGATATAATGGGCCAAAGACAAGTTTCCATACTTTTTGTGAGCGGTTTATGTTACTTCTAATCTACGTTCTGTGCATGCAATCCTAGGCTACTATTTTTCCTTACGGTATCTTGATCCAGCTGTGCTTATGTGATTGGTTAAAGTAACCCTGCAAAACAAAAATTTACCTTAACCATCACAAACTACCGGCCATGTATGAATTATTACACTAATGTCTGTACACTATACTATACACTATGCATTCTAGCATAACTAGAGCTAAAATGTGCTCTGATTTGCAATTGTTTTTTTGTGAACTGGGCCATTGTTCAATGAATGAATCTAAACATATTTTAGCCCTTATCTGACTGAAAGTTGTGTTGATCACTAAAATTGCGTCGACTTGCAGTTTTAATTGAAAGTAGCTGCTATGTATCAAGCTACTTTTGACAGGATTTTGGAACTTCGCTTGCTACATTTGTATGGGTGGTAGCTTCTGTGTAGTGAAGCTGAATTTATTGTATTGAGTAGTTGGTAGCTTAGCTCACTACACAAATCAAGTAGCTTGCCCATCATTGTATATTCAGGTTACAGTGCTCAGCAACCCCAGCCATTTCTTGATTTCATTGTTCCAAGTTGGAGACAAAAATCCATTCTGCAATTGATTCCGGTTTCTAGAGTACATACTGGATTGCTTCAACTTCATGGTGAGGATCTTCCAGTGTAGCAGATAACAGCTTCTGTGCTGATTCTCCAGGATTATTGTTATTTATATCCAGCTCTTTCACACAGGAGGGATTTAACATCAGAGCCAGAGCCAGACAAACATAACCATCATCTGAGATACCACACTTACAGAGCCTGAGAGAGAGAGAGAGAGAGAGAGAGAGAGAGAGAGAGAGCTGCCATTCTAAAACTACAAGAAAACATGTGCTGCAAAGATACTAATAATAATTCCTTATTATTAAAGGAATAGTTTGGTATTTTACACTTTAAGCCCGTTTTCTGTATTGCCTCTAAACGTTCGTTTTTTTTTTTAAATGTGCAACTTACTGAGTGGCAGTGTTGTGCACGATCACACTTTTCAATAACTAGTTCAAAGTTCATTTGAATGAAAATCTGTTTCTGAACGGTAGCGGCCATTCAGACCTGAAGCATCTAATTTAGAATGTCCGTAAATTGGGCTTTGTTTCCCTGGGCAGATACCGACGCCTAATAAATGCGGCCGCACATTTATTAATAATTAATACTAATAATGCGTCAGCTGTGCATGCCTGACAGCGGAAGAGTGTAGTTTTTACACCGGGAGTATGGAGGAGGCTATAGCCTTGCTGCATTAGGCTACCTGCAGCGATGGAACTGTTCAGTGACATAGGCTACTGTAGGGCTCTTTGAACACACGTTATACATCACTCGATCATCACTGACAAGTAGGGTTGGGACTTTAGATGAATTTTCATGTTCGACTAATCATAACGTTATTGAACAATTAATCGATTACTTGCTAAATCATGATGTCACATGGCATTCAGAGCCGTGTAAACATTTGCCCCCCACCCATAACTCCCACATGTCCAACACGCACACAATTGATATGAACGATGATATTTAAAAAAAAAAAAATACCTTTATCAAGACATAAGTTGTTTACAGGGCATTATGCCATCCGACGTAGGTCCTATTTGAACATGTAGGCTAGCGATTGCAACGCTCACTGGTCATCTCCGGTGCTGGTTTCGTTTATGGTCGGATGAACATTTTGTTACCTTGCCGGTCGGCCCGTTATCTTATCACTTTTAACTTCACTTGCCGGCAGCTTGCGAGGTAATCGTTCAAACACGGGTTATCCTACTGGTATATTGGTGATGAAACAATTAAGAGGCTTGAAGAATACCAGTTTAATAGGTTTCTTTTCGTTTAACATGGAGATGCTTCACAAAACAGTTCTCCCGCATTCATTAACATAACGGAATTTTTCAGCGATTGCATTCACATAGCAGCGGTTCTATATGTGTACAATATATTATGCGTAACGTGATCATGGGTAATGTACGGTAACTTAGTGCAAAGCTGTAGTTTAGGAGTGGCGCCCGTGGGCAGTGAGTGTTTCTTTTGAATTCGTTCATGCACAACACTGCCGAGTGGTTACAATCTTCTATAGCAAGTTTCGCAGCGAAATACAGCTTATGTCATCTTTTATCAGGGATTTTCAAAATCCAGGAAGTACTTTTTCAGATACATGACAACCGTGTGTGCCTAATACATCACACCTGAAGTCACATCCCTATGACTGCCCTACCATCGCCATCCCTATGACTGCCCTACCATCGCCTGCTGTGGTTCCCTGCCCGAATCTTTGGCCCACGCATCCTAGCGACCCATCACTTTCCGAAATAACTAATGGATTACTAATGGACAATTTATTCCCTACACTGGACTATTTGAACTTTCATTTGCCACGTTTACATGATGTTTTTAATTCCGAATTAGTTTATTCAGAATTAAATAAATCGGAATTAAAATATTCTCCTTCGAGTTTACATGGAAATAATAATTCCGAATTGGCGTTTACATGGAGCATAGGTTAATTCCGCTTTATTGTATTCCGCTGAACGTCTGGGGGTCGGGAAGGGTTCCGATTGGACAGGCGGTGCATAAACGCAGCCTAATTAAGGTCCACTGGAAGAAAACAAACTTTAGCTGGCTAGCGGCTTTTTTGTCATCTCGGGTTAACGTTATAGCATGGGCAATAACGTAATGAAAACGGTTTTCGCAGTAATTCTGATAAAAGGCCTACTATTTAACCAGCAGCTCGAGAATATTGTCAAGCTTCACGTTTGCTAGCTGAGGAGGAGAACAGTGCCGGAGAAGGGGGGAAGAAGACGGAGCCGAATTAGCAATGAAACGAGCATGCGCTGCGTCTTCCTCCTTGTATGAGCATGCGCCAAACAAACGGAATAAACTTTGAATCGGAATAAAGGTTTACATGATCAAGGAGTGCGTTAATTCCGCTTTAACATCGGAATAAACCAACCACTTCAATCGGAGTTAAGTTTAATTCCGATTAATCATTTTCAAGCGGAATAAGCGTTTACATGGTCTCTTTTAAAGCGGAATTAACTTTTATTCCGATTTAACTTGGTTTTATTCGGAATTAAAGCACTCATGTAAACGCAGCAATTGTCATTGTAACTTTCAAACTACAAATGACTTTACTGTAACTGACCCCAGGCAGATGGGTTGGGCCCTTGAGTCGTGGATCTGTCTAAGGTTTCTTCCTATATGTATCTCCAATTCTAGGGAGTTTTTCCTTGCCCCTGTTACTCATGGGCTCTCTTTGAATGTTTAACACTCCGTAAAGCGCCATGAGACATGTGTAATGTTTTGGCGCTCTATAAGTGAAATTAAATTGAAATTGAAATTAATATAACACAACAGAAGTTGAATTTCGCAGCGAAACTTGCTGTAGAAGATCGTTGAAGACCAGTAACCACTAACCACAATTGCAGAAACAGGATCAATTGTGGAGATTCCGGTGTCAAACACTCGTTTGCATGCTAGACAATACAGAAAACGGGCCGAACTATTCCTTTAAGACACGTCTAACTCCAACCTTAATGTCTGCAGTTTGTTGTTGGGACTACACAGACCCTTAGAGAGAAATGTCACGCCACCATCTCCCAGGTCATTGTCACTTAGGTCCAGCTCTATCAGGGTGTTTGGTGACTGTAGAACAGCAGCCACAATTCCACAGGACCAGTCTGAGAGGTTGCAGTTAGCAAGTCTGTATAACATGACAGAAGATACAACATTACAGAAAAGGACAAATACATAAGATATACTGTTTACAAGATGGCACAATAACTCAGTCCCTAGGAGTCCCATGGAGGTACTGCAAGGGGTCCGGCAAATGTTTTCATCTGAAGCTTTTTTCCAATCATCTAAAAAAGCTTAAATTGTGGACCCAGTCCTCAATGTTCATGTTTTCAATGGATAGGCCGTAGGTTAAAATCAAATCAAGTGTGTGGCCGAGGACATGGGTGGGCTGATCAATATGCTGCATAAAACCAAGCGAGTCCAACACTTGACAGAATTCTTTGACAAAGGGTTTATCTGGACAACAGACATGAATATTAAAATCCCCTAAAATCAACAAGCAATCATATAGTGTGATATAATGTGATAAAAAGTCTAAGAATTCTGTTAAGAAGTCCTTGTTAGGTTTCGGGGGCCGATAGACCAGAGCACACACTAATGGGGCTGAAGATTCCACCATGACGCATTGAAATTCGAAGGTGGAATAAGCCCCTGTGGACAGTGAGCAAATTTTAAAATTGTTCTTAAAAAACAGAGCCGAGCCACCCCCCCTCCCCCCCTCCGCGTAGTCCTTGGCGTACTGATAAAAGAGCAGTTTGTGGGACAGAGTTTTCCGAAAACAGATGTTTCAACTGAGCTCGCGCCTATACAAAAATCCAAGCGTTTTTGAGTGAAAAAGTCATTTAGGAGGAAGGACTTATTTGACACCGACCGGGCATTGAGCAGAGACACCTTGGCCGTAATGTAAACAGGAGGCTCTATGCAGTCTAGATAGGCCAGATGGCGGAGATTGTCCATGTTTACACCGCTACCAGGGGGGATAGATTTCCGACAGCGGCGGGGGTTCTTGTGAACTGGGATGAAGTCGGAGCGCTGTACTGGGCCAGTGCCCGTTGTAAACGGCAAGGTAGCAAGACCCTCATGCACACTAGGCTGGTAGGAGGTATTGTGAGGGTCAAGCTGGGCAGAGAGTCAAAGTTACTAAAAGCAATAAAATTGATAAAAGTGGAAATTAGTTGGCCGACACTGGTTATGTTTGGATGAAAACCATCCCTGTCAAATAAATAAATACAAATTTCTAAGCCATTGGTGAAGGCTCCAGAGGCGACTAAAACATTCAGAACTCATTGAGGAAGATGGGATGGGGCCAGACAGAATGCAGAGTTTCTTTAAAGACTCAATGACATAACATAAGTGCTCAATGTCCTGTTGTAATTTAGCAGACATTCTATCCATAACATCATTTGTCCCTGTATGGACCATTACAATAGAGACAGTTGGGTGAAGCTGGAGAGGTGCAGCGTTTTTTCGCTTTGTGGAGAGGAGTTTGATCACCCAGCACCACGGGACTAGATGGTCGCGCTGGCTGTCGGGTAGCCATGCAACCTCGGGCTCTGTGCCCTGGAGTGTCTCGAGCAGCCCGAAGGAGTTGGAGAGTGGAATGGCGAAGTCCTCGTCATCCAGGGCGAAGAGCGGGACGGACAGCCTTCCCCCGTTTCTCGTGGCGGTCGTCCAGGTGGAGTGTGGATCCCGACCCGCCCGTTGTATGGTGTCCAGCCGGGAGAGCAGCAGGGATTGCCGCTGAGAGAGCGTCGCCCAGGAGAACCTCGATGGCGCGGAGTTCCGACCTCAGGCTGGACACATCAGGGTCCGAGCGGGCAGGAGAGGAAGAGGCATCAGGTAGGCAAGCCTCCATAGTCCAAGTTAGGACTCAGGTAGAAGCCGAGTTGAAGCCAGGTAGCCGGTTAAGTTTTCAATAGCGTTTTTTAGTAACAGCGCACGCTAAAACTCGAACCACTCTGTACTGCGCTATGTTGCTAAGTTCTTTAACATCGCAATTATTTCCAATGAATTCCTTGCTTATTCGAAGCCTCATATAGAGTGAAAGAGAGCTACCCCCAAGGGAATGCGCTTGTGGTCCTAACTCCTAACTGATTTTCGCAGTAGCTGCTAATCTGAAAAAAAAATGACCACAGTAAAATTACTTTTATGTAAGATCAATACTTTCCATTATACATCCAGCTTTAAGGGGGGAGGAGGGGCTCTCGATTGTGTTCTTTTTGTCAAAGTCCATAGCACAAGAACTAAACCATGTAGGAGGCTCAAATTGTACATGCTGGTGCATAAATAGGAATATTATTGTATAATAGTAATGGAGTTACTAGGAATATAGGAATATTATTGTATAATAGTATTGGAGTTTTTTCAGAGGACATATTTGTACTCAACATAGGAAATGTATTTTCATCATTGAGATAAGTAGAAACACTCTCACAAAAAGCAATAGAAAATAAATTCCATCTGGGTCTGACAAGTGTACCTCACAAGTCTGAAAAATGTTGGATCTCAGTTTCAGAGCATCCCACACCACCTTGTGGGATTTAAAAAAAAAAGCATAAATATATATATATTCTCCATGATGTTTTCTTTTTAAAAATACAAATTAGACCTGTATTTTCTACATTTTCATCTTTTCTACGTTTGGTTAATGATTATGGGGCCAGTAAGACATTTTTATTTTTTCTGAAGGAAAAAAATGCTTCAGATGAAAAAAAATTTGCAGACCTCTTAGTTGTCGTGGACCCCCGGTTGAATATAACAGCTGTAGTTAGTTAGTTACTGATTAATTTGGCTGACGCTATAGTGTACTGTATGTTACACTGCAAGTTCAAGATGGATAGAATACAGTATATTGTCCATAAGGAATAACTAACCTCAGGGTCTCCAGCTGGCATTGTGGGTCTCTTAGTGTCACAGACAGCTTCTGTAGTACTTCACCCTCCAGTTTGTTATTACTCATGTCCAGTTCTCTCAGAGTAATTGTTCTTTGCAGTAATGCTGTAATCATTTCACAGCTTACTTTAGAGAGGCACTGATTTAGCCTGTGGAAAAATACAGAAGACATATATTCAGCATGTACTCTGTCCATGGATACACATTTATGCACCTTGTGACACATATAGCCTAGTAATGAAGACTACAGTGTTACTACTAGTGCATCACACATTTAGCCAAACAGTTTATTTTAATCTCAAAATCAAAGATCATAGAACACTACGCGCTAGAATCTTTGGTAAAAAAAAAAACATTTCCAAACACACAAAACAGTTCTCTAAATACATGGACTAAATCAAACCCAGCAAACCTGGATCACTATCACTAACAACTACTGTTCATCACTTAAACATGGACTGATAACTTAGCCGTTAGTATCTATTTAATAAATTATTGTTTGAAATGTACTATCGGAGTGGTCTCCCCAATGTCATTCCTCCCCCCAGCCAGGTAGGTGTGACATACTGTATATGACTATATTTACACAATAACGTCCACAGAAAGTGACAGATATTTGTAAAAATAATTGACAAAATCTTCATCTTACAGTGTTGACAAACAAGTGATGGTGTTGACTACAACTGATGGTGTTGACAAACGGCTGATAGAGAGGGAAACTAATTACAAATCAGTTTTGACATTGAAGCCTCAAAGGAAAGGGAAAGAGAGCAGTCAAAAAACAAGAGGCAGCAGGATGTCATGGCAGTGGCAGACAAGAAAAGAGACAAAAATAACCTACAATGTTTTGTTATTAGGGCTGTCAATCAATGCAATCTAATTAATTACATACTCTGTGATTAATTAATCTAAATGAATCGAATATATAATTTTTGCTGTGAAAGTATTTAAAGGTAAATCTTTCAATAAATGATCTAGGCAGCACATTCTCTTCTCTCTCCTTCATTTTACAGTCTAATGGTGACTAGAACGGCTCTGGGTCAAATCGATTAATCTGTGTTATTTTTTTTTATCAGTTATTTTTTTATAAATTAATTAATCGAAATAAATCAGATATTTTGACAGCCCTAATTGTTATGAATACAACCACCATGCTTTAGAGGAGTTCAGGAGACATTAACCATAGGGAAGTTATTCTTGGACGAGGTCCTGACATCTCACTGAGACAAAAATGACTTGAATGCAATCGGGTCAGATTCTATGCAGAGACTCAGAGACTAGTTTTATTTCTAACATTATTCTATTAACATAGACATCTACATCGATAGTCTAATGTTATAATTGATTTGCCTCAGGTGTACTGTGGAGTGGGCAAGTTTTTAGTGGCAGGCTAGCACATACTGTTGACTTGCGCTAGCCTAGCACATGCAACCTCTGTAACTAGAGGGACTGGGTGAAATGTGCTGAAAACTGTCTCCACGCCAGGCAATCACATCCATGTACTGTATCTGATATGGGTGGGCCAGAGGTGAGCTAAAAAGATGATGACAGCGCTGCAACATAGATGTCCGAAATCAGTCAACATTAATTGTATCAAATCGTGTCAAAGTCTGGAATCAGTCAGTAAACATTGGCTGTAGTGTTATCCAATTGCATGCAGCGATATTTTAAAATCCATGCTTGGGGCCGCCCCTCGAGTTGGGCCATTTCCATTACTCATAGCCAGACCCTAAATATTTTGTAAATTCCCAGGCTAGGTGGTGAGCAAATTTGTCATCAGAAATTCATTAAAAGTTTGCTATTATTGGCTATATGTGGTGGCAAATCACTTATTGCTGCCAGAACTATGGTGGAAGTTTGCATCTAGAGACCAACACTGGCAAACTTTTGGCAATATTTTCTAGTGAATTCATTTGTTTCCCACAAATTACCCACAAACATTTAGCTTCTGTAAGGGAGATTTGTCATCTTAAAACTAAGAGAGACAAGTACATTATGACAGTGTGATACACTGGTAATAATACTAATACTTTACTATTAAGAGTCTAACACCAACCTTAATGTCTGCAGTTTGCTGTGGGGACTACCCAGACCCAAAGCGAGAAATGGAATACCACGACTTCCTAGGTCATTGTGACTCAGGTCCAGTTCTATCAGGGAGTTTGGTGACTTTAGAAGAGTAGCCACGGTATTACAGGACCAGTCTGAAAGGTTGCAGCCAGCAAGTCTACATAACATCACAGAAGATAACACATTACCGAAAATAACAAATACATAAGATATACTGTTTACAAGATGCTACAATAAATAATAAAACAACAATATATTAACATAATCAATAGTCATTATTCCCCTGCAGTGATCCTCAACTGGGGATCCATGAACCCTAGGGGGTCCACAGAGGTACTGCAGAGGTACATCAGAAGATGTTTCTCCTCCTTCCAAAAATTAAACACGACTACATAACAGAACATAGAAAAGATGCTTATTTATTAAAATAGTCTAGATTCATACTTTCCTCATAGGCCTACCACAACAGTTAGCCTACAACCAAAACAGTTAGCCCACAATAAACTGGCATGACCCAACTTCAGACATTCATTTTGGGCTGCAGAAACACACATTGTGATTATAAAAGTTAACATGGACTCTTGTGTGTTATTTTTGTGTTTATTTTTTTTCCATATTCAAGAACTATTCCTCTAACCCTATGGAGTCTAAATCCCCCCCTGGGGACTTGAAAAACTGTTCCAAACACACATCTCAATCTCTGCTAGTTTTTGTCCTAGAAACATATAAGTGACACCATTAGAAACCTTTAATCAACTAGTTTCCAAATATATATATGTTTTAACACTAGAAGCGCCGTGCCGTTCTGACCCACTTATACCTAGAAGCGCTGCGCCCCGGTCATTTGACCGCTTTGACGACCTACTAGAAGCGCCGTGCTGGTGTGAACTACTTAAAGCGAGGCGATGTGGTCAAAAGACCGCTGAGTCCTTAGACTGGGAGGCTGTTACTTACACATAATGATCGCTAGATGGCGCTTCGCGCACGAATCAAATCGTTTGGTCATAAATTCAGTTTGCACTAATGTGTCATTCGTGTCAGACCGTGTTGTTGATAGTCTGTGGTTGTTTCATTATGACATACAGCACGTTTGAGTTATCTGTTCATTTATTTGTGTTGATTTGTGTTGTTTGAGGTAAAAACCCTGGAAGAGTTCTTGAACAAACCTTAAGCAAACTTGACTTTCAACTAAAATGCCCTAAAAGTGAATGGGTAGCTAGTTCTAATTCACTCCCCAAATTCACTTCTATTCATTTAATAGGTAGCCTATATGTCAAGTCAAGTCAAGTCAAGTTTATTTATATAGCACATTTCATACACAGAGGTCATTCAATGTGCTTTACATAAACAAAAAACAGTAATTATAGCAGATAAAAGCATAGATGGGCAAAGAGTAATAGTAATAATAATAATAATAATAATAAAAAGATCATAATAGAAAATAAAAACAGAGCATAAATCAAGATCAAATCAATAGGGAATAATTAACATAAAAGACTCCAGATGGAATAATTAAGAGACAGTTAGCAGAAAGCATCTGAGAACAATTTGGTCTTAAGTCTAGATTTAAAACAGGCTGCAGTTGGGGCCTTTTTGCCTTGATTATTACGCCAGATGAGAGTGTAGTTCCAGGTCAAATCAGCCTAGAAAAACGTCAGGTTTCATTTTCAGTTGGTCTTATTGCACTTTCTAACTTGAGAGGAGACACGTTTTAAATGGGAAAATTACCAGAAATCTTAGTCACTTTTAAACATGAAGCTAGCAGGCGAGAAGCTAATGGTCTAATCCGATTCAATGATCTATGCTAGGCTGAAGCTAAAAGTTGTATCGCCAGACTCACAGAATGGCTGGATGAACGGGAACAAGGTAAATATCGATTGTTTTGCTCGAGGGGAGGTGGAAAATGAGCGTATTTCCAAAAATGGTGGAATATCCCTTTAAAGTCAACTCTGTGACATACTGGAAGCCAGTGCAGAGATTTAAGAATTGGAGTAATGTGCTCAGTTCTTTTTGTTTTTGTGAGAACCCTAGCTGCTGCATTTTGAATCATCTGAAGCTGTTTGATGCATGAATGAGTTTTTCTAAGTCATGTTTTGACATTAGCCCTCTCAGTTTGGCAATATTTTTGAGGTGATAAAAAGCTGATTTAAAGTTATCATTTTCATGTGACTGTTGAAATTTAGATCACTGTCGATTAATACACCGAGATTTTTAACAGTATCCTTTGCTTTCAATCCTTTTGTTTCAAGGAGAGTGGCAACCTTAATTCTTTCCTCCTTTTTACCAAATATAATTGCTTCAGTTTTCTCTTTGTTCAGCTGAAGAAAATTTTGAGCCATCCAAGTGTTGATTTGTTCTATACACTGACATAGAGATTCAAGGGGACCATAGTCTTTTGGTGACAGAGCTAAGTAAATTTGTGTGTCATCTGCATAGCTATGATATGAAATCAAATTATTTTGGATGATTTGTCCAAGTGGGAGCATATAGAGGTTGAATAATAGTGGCCCCAAGATCGACCCCTGGGGAACACCACAGGTCAAGGATGTTGGTGTTGAGGTACAGTTGCCGATGGCAACAAAGAAGCTCCTTTCTTGTAGATATGATTTGAGCCAGTTTAGAACTATGCCTGTAAATCCAACCCAGTGTTCTAGTCTGTGTAGTAAAATATTGTGATCAACAGTGTCAAATGCTGCGCTAAGGTCCAGTAGTACTAGGACTGATGTTTTACCAGAATCTGTGTTGAGACGTATGTCATTGAAAACCTTAATGAGGGCTGTTTCAGTGCTGTGATTTGCCCGAAAACCAGACTGAAAGTAATCAAAATACCCATTTGATGTTAGGAAGGTGGTTAGTTGATTAAAGACTACTTTTTCAATAATTTTGCCAATAAAAGGTAGATTGGATATGGGCCTGTAATTGTTTAAAATGGAGGCATCCAGGTTATTCTTCTTGAGCAGTGGCTTTACAACAGCTGTTTTTAGTGACTTAGGAAAAGTGCCAGACAGCAGTGATGTATTTACAATGTGAAGGACATCTGAGGCTATAAGGTGAAAAACAGTTTTGAAGAAATTTGTAGGCAGGGTGTCTGAGATACACGTGGAGGAGCTGATAATCTGTACTGTTTTTTCAAGTGTTTCATAGTCTATCAAAGTGAACTCTGACATCAAGTTAAGTTTCCCTCTATTTGTAGCTGGAAGTTCCGGGTGTTGAATGAGTAATTTAGCAGATATATTGAGTCTGATTTTGTCAATTTTACTTTAAAAAAAGATGAAAACTCATTGCATTTATTAGTTGAGAGAAGTTCGGGCGCTAATTGTGAGGGAGGATTTGTTAACTTTTCGACAGTGGAAAATAAAACACGAGTGTTATTTGAACTCCTACTGATGATGTTAGAAAAGAAAGATTGTCTTGCTTTGCATATTTCAAAGTTATATGTGCGGAGCATGTCTTTATGGATGTCATAGTGGATCTGAAGTTTGTATTTACGCCATTTTCTTTCATTCTTCCTACACTCTCTTTTTAGGAGTTTAACCGCTGGATTTTGCTTCCATGGTGCTTTCTGTTTGTCCTTAACTTTCTTGGATTTTAAGGGAGCAATGCAATCCATAATGTTTGCCATTTTTGCATTAAAGTGATCCAATAAGTCTTCTACTGAGTCTGACAAATTACTTGATGTCTGTGAGAGTGCTTGCTCAAAAAGAACACTTGTCTTATCATTTATGATTCTCCTTTTTACCAACATAGATCTGTTCTGACTGTGTGGGGACATAGACACATCAAAGAACACGCAGAAATGATCAGATAACGCCAGGTCTTTAACAGCTGTGGAGACATTGAGACCCTTTGTGATAACGAGGTCGAGTGTATGGCCTTGAGAGTGTGTTGGCTCCTGTATATGCTGTGTTAGGGAGAAAGTGTCGATTAGTGCAATGAATTCCTTGGCATAATTGTTTTCAGGATTATCCACATGTAGGTTTAGATCAACTGATATAATAAGACAGTCAAACTCTATGCAAATAACTGATAGCAGTTCACCGAACTCTTCAAGAAAGACTTTAGCTGAATGTTTTGGAGGCCTGTAAATAGTCAGTAATAAAATCTGAGGAGAAGACTTAATGCTTGCACACAGATATTAAAATGAAGTAAATTCACCAAATGATGACTGATTGCACTGAAAGGATGCCTTGAAAATTGTCGCTATCCCCCTCCTCTTTTATTTGCTCTGGTAGCACTCAAAAAACTGAAATTTGGTGGAGCAGATTCGATGAGGGTAGCAGCACTGTTTGCTTGGTCTAACCATGTCTCAGTTAAGAGTAAAAAATCAAGGTTGTATGTGCAAATAAGATCATTAATTAAGAATGATTTGTTTGAAAGAGATCTGATGTTTAGGAGAGCTAGTTTTGCTGTAAGAGTTGGGGAGCTATGATCCATTGGGGAAATCTGAGGCTGTAGTGGTACAGGTAGGAGATTTGACTGGTTTACCCTGTACAGTAGGCTCGATGTGCTAGTCTTCTATTACTTGTCAGAACAGGAATAGAAAATGACATAGGCTTACTGGGTCCCGGCATGTTCTCAAAACTACTGTCACTACCATTTCTATTGCAGGGACCCACAGAACATCATACAATACTCTCATGAAGTTGTTGCTGCTTAGGTGATCCTTTTGCATGCGGAGGGGGAGGGCGTGGAGGTGCACTGCGCTTCAGTGCTGAAGGTCTTGGGCTGTTGAAAATCTGCCTGGCTGCTGGTAGCAGTCTCTCCATTGTTGCAGGGAACATCATGTGCTTGAGTGGGGATGGTGACGGGTATGTGGGGGATCCTGGGGAGTTTCTTTGGGTGGTGGAATGATGAGATGAGGATTGGGATGGGATATTAGGTGGGTTTGGGTGGCCTGGGTAGTTGGATTGGGTGGGGTGGTTATTGGGTGTGTGTGGTGATGGGAAATCAAGGAATAAAAGTCCAGAGTCTCCATCTGCCAGATGGGGTCCTGGGGGGTTTGTTATTTCGCTATTAGCAAGTATTCCAGTAGTGTGTTCCATGTTGTTATGGCTTTGTGGTGGCAAGGAGTCAACGGAGGTGGGGAGGGGCACTGGTACATAGATAGATAGATAGATAGATAGATAGATAGATAGATAGATAGATAGATAGATAGATACTTTATTGATCCCCAAGGGGAAATTCAAGGTCCCAGCAGCTTAAGACACCACACACAACATACAGTACAATGTAAACAATGTAAACAGGAAAATTAAAAAGCAAATCAACAAATCAACATGACTAAAGGAGCAGTAGAATACTATAGATAAGGTATGCATGAATGTACTGAGGATTGGTACTGTGATCCAGTCTGAGGTGTGTGTCAAGTTGGTAGTGCAAATAAGTCCAACAGTGCAACAGTGCAAGATTAAATTCTAGTGACCAGCAATAAATATGTGCAGTACAAAATGTAAGCATAGTAATAATAATAACAGTACTAGTATAAATATATGGACAATTAAAATAAAGTTAACATAGTAATAATATAAGAGTTAGACATGAGGGTAGACATGTAAGCCATGCCATGTAAGTGTATAAGAGGGTGGAGGTGCAGATATACTATGCATAGAAGTCCAACTCTCCTTTTCCCTTCAGTGAAGCATTGTACAGTTGTATGGCCCTGGGTACAAATGACTTCCTCAGTCTGTCTGTTGTGCATGTCATGGAGCGTAGTCTCCAGCTGATCAAGCTCTTCTGCTGTAAGATAGTGCTGTAGAGTGGATGACAGTCATTGTCCAGGATGCTGTGTAGCTTGTTCAGGGTCCTTTTGTCTGATACTGA
This sequence comes from Sardina pilchardus, assembly GCF_963854185.1. NCBI lineage: Eukaryota > Metazoa > Chordata > Actinopteri > Clupeiformes > Clupeidae > Sardina > Sardina pilchardus. Next base: position 13,858,380 of record NC_084994.1, on the reverse strand, counting down.
AGTGATGCACTCCAGATCAGCTCCCACAACAGAGCCAGCCTTCCTTACCAGCCTGTCTAGTCGCCCAGCATCCCTCTTCCTAGTGCTTCCTCCCCAGCATGCCACAGCATAGAAGAGGACACTGGCAACAACAGACTGGTAAAACATGACCCTTCCTTTCTGATAGCCTTCCAACAGCTTTGATAGGTGCTATCTTCTCCTGTTCATGACATCCATTTGTTTGCTGAGATTTCGCAGAGTTTGACGCCAGTGATTTACTATGAATCATTTTAGCAGCACCCATCTTATCATGTCCAGTGGACGTGGCTGGGCATTGTTGTTCTGGTTGTTTATGTTTCTCCAAGGTCTGCATGTTGATGTCCTCAGCTTGTTCCGTCTGTGTGGCTACTGAGCGCTTATCAGAGGCTTGGCTCAAGGTTGGCAGAGAAAATGTTGGGTGCAAGAGAGAGAGGTGATAGTTCTGAGTTAAGATCTTGGCTCCAGCCCAACTCAGCTCTGTGCTTTTTGGTCTGAAATATTCCCTGCGATTCCAGAAAAGGTTGAAATTGTCAATAAAATTCATCCCAACTGAAAAGCATGTTTTTGCGAGCCAGGTGTTTAAACTACACAGTCTCGCAAAAACAAAGCTTCCCTCTGCTGGGAGTGGGCCACTGATGAAAGTTTGTAATCCAAGCTCAAATACAGCAGAGAAAAGTTCCTTGAAATCTTGTTGGACATACAGTTGTTCTTTGTAAATGTCATTTGCTCCAACATGCACAATGATGCGCTTGATAGTTGTATATTTTGACACCAGTTCTGCCAGTTTGTTTTTTGTGTCAGACACTGAAACATTTGGGAAAAAACATACAATCATCCTTTCCCCATTTAAAAGTCTCACTGTAGAGTCGCCTAGAATGAGGGTTGTGGGATGAACAGGTGCCGAGTGCTGCTTCTTGTCCGTCTTTCTATTGTTGTGGTTTGCTCGCTGCCTGTTTTGGGTTTTTTCCCTGGGAAAAACCTCTCTCACGTCCTGGAGGCATTCAAATCTGTTCCATAGTTTTAGGGGCTCTGGGTCACCCCTAGGACCACAAGCCCTATAGTTTGCTGATCTATCTGTATTTCTGATCCGAGGCCTGGAATTAACATCTGAGTTTACTGGTGTTGAGGTACGTACAGTTCTTGTATTACGTTTTTTGCTTTTTGGCCTGGCACCTTGCCTGCGCCAAGGCTCAGAACTCTCATTTTGCTTTGTGAGGTAGATGCATTCAATGCTATTGGCAGATTGTTGAGTTACATTCTCTGCATTTCCAGTTGTCACTGTACTCACTTCATGAGATGTCTCTCGTAGTTCATCCGTCTTTGATGAAAGGGCACCAATCTTTGATTCCAAAGCAGAAATCCTCTGTTCTAGTTCAGTACATTTACTACATGATCTCCTGCGTCTTGGGCCGGAGGAGTGCATGTTGTTTAATCCAACTTCAAGGTGACTTGCCGTTCATGTAAAGTAAAAACTAACTATTAAAGTCTCACCATCTTTGCTAACCTAGCTTATAAATGAAATAAAAGAAAGAAAAAGAGTGAAAATTGCTAAAGGGTTAGTAAAGCAGGAGCAGCAAGAAATGCGTCCTACTCGCTTGAGTAGGAGGAGGATGTGTTTGCGCTGCCGAAAATGATCGGACCTGGAACAAGAGCCTAACAGTCTGGTTTCAATTACACAGTAGCCAGGATTTCATGCCGCATTTTACAGGCTACCGTGGCTACTTTCTAAAACAATTTTCATTCATTTAGGGAGAAGTATCTCTAGCTACCTCGGAGGGAGGGAGATAGAGAGAGCTATGCTGAGCAGGCATAGGCGCGAGAAATAGCCTAGTCTAATTAAAAATGACGAGTGAAAGATATTCTCCGTTTTGCGAATGTGTAGGCTATGTTTGCGATGTCTGCTTAAAAAAGGCTATAGGCCTATTGTTTCTACAATTTCAGCTATCATCTATGTGAATTGACACAGACATTTTAACTTGTCAATGTAGAAGACCTGTAGCTCACTGCTTAGAGCTTCGGCCTCAAAACCCAAGGGTTGCTGGTTCGATCCCCAATCTGTACATGGCGGAAGTTCTTTTGAGCAAGGCATCAATAAAGTAGGCTATAATCTATTCTATTCTTTTCTATTCACACAACTACACGCACGCTGGCGAATTCGAACATTCTGAAACGCGCATATGCGATGAAACATGATTGCGCATTCTTCCACGAGTTGCCTGAACAGCCAGCCTACAGCCTATGCAGGGGACAGAGGGTGGGGGTGGGGAGGCAGTTAATTGTCCTCAGTGATGTCTGTAGCCTAAGTAGCCTAGACGAGTGTATGGGGGAGGGGGAATGATCGGTTTCAAATAGGCTATCTTTGCAATGGATAGTGTGTTATGTTAGACCCCGAAGCCATTTGCTTTGAGAATAACGGCTGGCTGATGAAGTAGTTGGCTGGCTAGCTGGCTCAGCCAAAACCTGCGGCAGCCGCCAAAGTTTTCATGACTGACAATGGCTTTAGTTGCCACTTCATGTCTACAGATGTCTATATTGTAGGCTACAAGATCTCAACACACAATGTTATTGTATTGTTTTGGACAACGTTCTGCAAGTTTCACTTCAATGTAGACTGCATGCGTTGTGAACAGCGCAGCAATCTCTGGAAAGGAAACGGTGGAAGTCGCAGTAGCCTAATAGCCTATCGGGTTCAATGCTATCCGTCTGTTCCAGAATATTTGGTTCATATCATCAATCTTTGGTTGTGGTGTTTGTGCAACCGGGCCCTGAAGATTTAACAAAAGTCTGAGTAGCCCTACGTAGGAATTAGGAAAGTAGCCTATGTAAGACGAGATCAAAATTGTTCGCTTCTTTCCCCCATGTCATCTCAATTGATCGCCAACTCACTGCGAGTCCTGTGTATCGTAGCAACAAGCACATTACTGATGTGGTGTGTCCAAATCTCATGCAGGCCTAGTTTCTAGGCTATCGTTTATTTTTTGCATGTCTCTATGATATAATTATTTTTAGATGCAAAAAGTCTAACTGGCTTAGTCAAAGTTTGTCAGATGGCGGCTCAATTTGGCTCAGAAAATGATTGGCTTGCGAAATTATTTTTCGTTAATGGTAAACAGTAGGCTATTGCGATTCATCCGTTTATTTCAGATAGTTTGTTATTAAAAACCATTAACAAAAAATAATTGTTCGTCGACGTTGAAAAACGGTCAGTGAATTCAGTCAATATAAGCCACATTATTTCGCTCGTGCCAAGTTGTGAACCTGGATCTCCTGCGTAATAGTCGAGCGAGTTCACGTTGCGCCACTTAACATTTGTTACATCATTCAATTGGAAATAGGTATTTGAAGCGATGCAACGCAGTTTGTCCAGCAAATATGTAAGAAAATGCTTATACATTAGTCTGAGCTTTAAAAGATAGCCTACAAATAGAAGATAAGATATACAATTATGAATGTACGTAGGTATACGCGCCCTACGTACATAAATACGCCGAATTTCGATGAATTTCAGCTGAAAAATATTTTTTACACACGTAGGCCTGCCTAATAGAACAACGTCGCAACGTTTTCAAAACTTGCATTTTACCACTGTAAATCGCCTCCATAGACTACTATGCCATGTAAATGAAAAATAGTTATTAAAATAAATCACATATATATAATACATATTGCACATATATAAACTATGGTAAACTATGGTAAAATATTATTCTCATGCCCGACTGACAGGAAACCCTTGCGACATCTACTGTGAGAAAAGAGAATAGCAGTCTGGACAAACATGGCCGAAAGTGAGATAACGTAGTGTTGTCACATAAGTGAGCGCAAAATAGCTCTAAACTAGCTTGTACCGGTGTGCTTTTGATCATGTAAAAATTCTGGGTGATAAAACACGCGTATTTAGAAAAAGTCGTGAACGTAGGGTCCTGGAATTTAAGGAAAAGATTTTTTTTTTTTGTAATCACTGCGGTCAAAAGACCGCAGCCCGGCAGTTCTAGGTATATCTAGGTCAAACCTACACGGTGCTTCTAGTAATACGCGTCAGCGGTCAAATGACCGGCGCTTGGCGCTTCTAGTGTTAAAAGAGAATGTATCAATGGCACTTTGTAAAAGCAATAAAAGAAAATCCCAGGATTTCAGTCCTGTCACCTGCAGCTGGCCCATTCAAAAAGCCCATTGAACTTAATTTGCATTTGAAAGAGACACTCACTAAGTGACTCATTTAGTCAGACTTTTTTCCAATTTGTAGTAAAACTACATAACATTTGTTAATGTTCTTTTTACTTATATGGAGCCAACACCATTGTTTTCAAAGTTCAAACTTCAAAAGTCTTACAGTGGGTACGGGTTGAGAATGCACCTTCTCCCGCGGGACTCCCGAAGAGATCCCGCAGGCCGTCAAGCCGATTTTTTTCGAGGCTAAGGCAATGTACCCAAACAACCACCAGGTGGCAGAAAGTTTCATCCCGCAGTTCAAAATGATGAAGACCGCATATCCGTCAATAGTCGACTCCTTAATCTCATTTAATCATTACAATGAAGGTGATGACTGGCGAAATTATTCAAACGACGTTTCAATGAACCATTGTTGAAATGAATGAAAATGGTTATAGAAAATTGCCTACAGCCTAACGCCGACACAGCTGATTATTTGATTGATTAAGCTGTTTTGATGTAGGGGATGGGTAAACTGGCGCGCTACAAACATGTTACCAATCAAATGTAATATTAGTAGGACTAGCCTACTTAGACACTTTAGTCATAGGCAACGTTGCCATGTTAATTTGGGCTAGAAGTGCTTGCTTGTGGTGGCGCTCCTGTCCGCTGCTTCTCCCGAATTGTGTGGCAAATTTGTCAGCAATCAGCTTAAATGTCAAATCATATTTATTTCTCTTTGTCGCCATGGTATTGGGGGAAACGCGGAGAAACGAGACGGTTAGTCCTCGTATTTTTTCTTCGCGTTTCGTTATAAGAAATATATAGGTAATAGTTAGTCTTCTTCCGTATTGAACAGATAGGCTACGGGACGCTCTTTGTTCCATATTTTAAGGAACTACTCAATGCACACACACTACAATGAAAAACACACAAAGAAATCGCTAAACAACCAAAGCCTACAACCAAATGACACTTTAATGCAGCGTTTCTCAAACTATGGGCCGCGAAACGTGGAGACTGCTGCTGGTCCGCGAGACATGGGAGTGAAATTAGGTCCGGTGATCTGATAATTTGCTGCGCAATTGACCAAGCAACCGCGGACCGACAGAAAAAGAAAGCAAACGTTGCTGCTATCGGGAGGAAATGCTTGCTAATTTTATGTGTTTCAACATAGAGCCATACAATTAGGTGTGTCTGTTATTATGATAATTTTCGAGCATAACTGCTTGTCCATAGCTCAGTGACAGGTGTTAATAGCCTTGCCATAAGCACTGCTGTGGAATGCAGGTGCTTCTTTTATTATGCGGTTAGAGCATAAGCGCTTAGGCTACTCATATAGACCAGGGGTCTTCAACCTTTTTCAGCCCAAGGACCCCTTGGCTGTGAGAGAGACTGAGCACGGACCCCCACACCTGGCACACCTCAAATCATGCCTATCATTTGAACCGTCAGTCATTAGTGCCTACATGCATGCACGTACGCGCACGCACACACACGAACGCACACATTCTAAACATAAGTTATTATTAACAGGGGGGTAACTGCTTTATACAACTCGTTTCTGATAATTCTTTACATAGTGTTGCATAAACTCGCCCTATAATAGAATGAATGTCACAAGGGTCAACTAAGGTGGATAGGCTATGTAAGGGATAATCAACGACGCACGTTTTAAGTGTTAATAAGGTCCCGACGCCGCAGGCATTATTGCAGTGAGTGCATTATTTTCCTATAAACGCACGGCGCGGAGTTGATTATCCCGTTTATACCACTGCTACTGTCATTTTCGTTTATATTGCCGCTGTCTTAGATACAACGTTGCTGTGTTTACCGTTACATTCACATTGGCGAATTAATATTCAAGTGTGAGAAGCTCCGCTTTAACCCTCTCTGGTGGTATAAATTCAGCTAAATTCAGGCAAAGCTTCATTTGCTCAACCTGATACAGACAGAGAGCCTCTGCATCTTGTGTAAATATAACTTGTCTTACACAAGGAAACACAAACACACAATATTATCGTTATCGTTTCATTTTGATGGTATGACATCGCGGAGAACGTTGGATTAATGAATTCACGCAGAACGCCAGACTAAATGTGTCACTTTAGTGATTGGCTCTTTCAAATGCAAATGAGGTGGATGGGCTTTTGAATGGGCCTGCTGCAGGTGAGAGGACAAATCCTAAGAATTTGTTGTTTTTACAAAGTGCCATTATCATTGGCATATTCTCTTAAAACAATACATAGGCCTAAGTTTAGAGCGAACGTTTCAACTATGTTTGCCATGGTAGACAAAAACACTCAAATAAAACAATAGCCTAAAAAATAACTGTAGTGCGTAATGGACACGGCTCTATATCCTAAATAATTTTCGAGGTTCGCCATTTGGTAAAAAGCCAGGTCTATATATATATATAGAGAGAGAGAGAGAGAGAGAGAGAGAGATTCATGCATTCTGCATTACCGTGACCCTATACCTTGGATGTTTTTTTTTTTTTCATTGGAATACAGCAGGACAGGATGCCTTTTATCTAACGCAAAAGCTGAGATTGTTGGAAGGACTAGGCTACTCAACAAACTTGTTTTTCGTTTCTGGGAGATCTCGTTATCGTTTTGGATTGTCGGATTTTATACTTATTGTATATATAGGATGAACAAAGTCCATGGATGTGCTATATTAAATCCAGTAGCCTAATAATTAGGCTATGTGCCACGTCCGATTTCGCAAGTGGTGTAGTAGGCCTAGGCTACATTTAAAAATCGACAGCCGTATGTGAGATCCATTTCATGAAGAGCAATTGTCTTGTGCGATCATGCCCCCTCCCCCACACTCGTCTAACCAGTTCACTACATTATAGCCTACCTATATGTGGCACTGAGGACGACTGCCTCTCCCTCTTCTCTCTCGACAGACACCTGAGCCCGACTCGTCAATGTAAAAATGTGCGTGAGGGTGCGCTGAACCACGAATTCACATAGGCTATTAACTTTTCTTTTCAGCAGACATCGCAAACATAAAAAAAATCGCAAAACAGAAAATCTTTCATTTTTTTATAAAACGACAGCTTCTCCCTTGATGAGTTCCGGAGGGGTTCTTCGAGTGGGTTTCGAACCCCGGTCGCTGGCGTACCTTGCACATGCTCCAACCAGTTGCGCCACAGCTCTATTTTTACCATCATTGTGCTGTATTCGCGCCATGGACTTGAAACGCTGATCAAAAGTTCTGACATGTTAAACTGACGTTAGTTATTAATTCACCATGATAAAATGCTGTCATATAGCTTGACGCCCAGCAGCCTATGGTAGTCTATGCCTATCTCTGAATCAACATGGACATGCATAGCCTACGATACATACGTTGCTAGAAACTTATATTGCGGAGCTAGGCCTCCTAGTCGATGGTTACAATGAATCACCCTCACTGCCCTATCGCATATCTGACCATCCATTGTTACAATGTTACAAAATGCGCGATCTTCTCCATGCATGTAGCCTACGGTTATAAGTAAAGTGACAAGCATAGGCATGTATCAAAGAGATTTCTGTTAAATACATTTTATTTTCAGTCGTCAAAAGTGGTGGGGACAAAATCTGTGATAACAAGTGCTGGGTACATGTAGGCTACCCAGCGTCGCCGGTTAAAATGAACATGCCTCCGTTTTAAATAACACCGAAATGCGGTCTTGTAGGCTAACCGTAATGAATTCATGAATTAATCTAAGGTTGCCTTTCGAGTATTTCAGGTTGAATTGAAGGCTATTTTCTTCTGATAGGCCTATAGGCGATTTTCTAAAACCATTTTCATTAATTTCAACAATGGTTTATTGAAACGTGGTTTGATTAATTTCGCCAGTCATCACTTTCATTTTAATGATTAAATGAGACGGATATGCGGAGCATTTCTCTCCCCCTCCATTGACCAAAACGTTGCTCTGACATCTCTGCTGGACTGACTGAGTTATAGGCTACGTCGAGTGAGAGAGCTGTGAGGTAGGCTGTAAACATTCGAAAACTCTGCAACTGCAATCTAACATGCCGAGCGTCATGTCTCTTTTCTCCGCTTGTCACCAGTGCGGTGTCCTCGGGTTTTTCCATGAGCCGAACCTTCATATTATTAGGGCGGTCTATGTTGCCCCCTTGCGGTTGCAGTTTTCCCGATGCTTCGGGAGTCCCGATGTGCGGGAAAGAAAGGAGCATTCTCAACCCGTACCATCTGTAGCTCAAAAGATTTATAGTGTGTTTTTTACCTTTGACCTTTGAACTTTGAAAATATTTTTTTAAATAGTTGTGTTTACACTGAATTATAATAAAAAGTAATTTCATTACATCCACTTTACTCTCATATAATTATTGTGGAGGACCTCTAGATTATATTCATATGTGCCATTTTTGCATAGATGTTTTTAGTTAGATGAAAAACGTAAAAATCTCAAGGTATAGCAGACTGCCTCAAAGTGCCTGAAAAGGCCCCGGACCTCCAAGTGTTAAAGAGACATGTACTTGACATAAACTGTGACATAAAATGTTTTCAGCAATATCCATTATTTTGTTTCACTTGCAACATCTGAACCTCTACCACTCCAGGGGCAGAGGCAGAGCAGACCGCTGTTGAATTTACACTGATTTTATGCAAATATGACATGATCACCAACCAAACTGGCAACCAGGTGAGACACTGGGAAACAGACAATTAGCAAAACCACAGCTAATTAGCTAACCCCCATTACTGACTGGGATATTGGCTTCTGTTGTACACCTTTCTATCAAATTTGGATTATTTTTTTGATATAAGCTTATTATATCTTCTAATTCAAATAAAGAATTTAAAAATGTATGTATGTGTGTGTGTGTGTGTGTGTGTGTGTGTGTGTGTGTGTGACTGACAATTAGTTTCCCAGTATATGATAGGAATATCAGGCCTACATTTGGGGCAGGGCAGAGTCGGGCAGTGGTATCCGTGCCTCTCTCAGGCAGGGAGTCCCTGAGCTGGAAAAGGTTGAAGACCCCTGCCCTACACATCTCATTCACACTATGTCTCCACACACATGCACACATACATACACAGGGCATATCTGCCCTATATAAATGTAATTTACATTAATATATTGATTATATTTGATGTAAGGGTAATCTTACAAGTAAGACTATTCCACCTTCTGCATCAGCTATCTTTAGATTATTCATACAGTAGGTCGGTAGTAGACAGCAGTGACTTATAGAGAGACTTACAGAGACCTAACAAAATTATCCTTAGACTGTGACACAGGGCCATTGCTTAGCACATTTGAACTCATCCACCCTTTCCACATGCTGTAGAAGTTAGTTAGTTAGTTAGTTACTTTATTACTTAGCTACTTACTTACGCTTTTATGTGTCAATTATTACAAGTGCAAGATGGACTGAATATCTTGTCCATAAGGAATAACTAACCTCAGTGTCTCCAGCTGGCATTCTGGGTCTATTAGTCCCACACAGAGATCCTGTAGTCCTTCATCCTCCAGGTTGTTGTTACTCATGTCCAGTTCTCTCAGAGTAGATGTCCTTTGCAGTACTGATGCAATCATTTCACAGCTTGCTTTAGAGAGGTGACACTGATTTAGCCTGTGGAAAAAGCGGAAGACATACATTCAATCCGATTCTGTCCATCACCTTGCAGCAAATAGAGCCTAAAAATGAAGACTACAGTTTTATTACAACCTTTAGTACATCACACATTTAGCCAAACAGTTCATTTCATTTGGCATTTGGCTCAATATCACGTCATTATACAAATCCAGATTACAGCTTGAGGTTTCTGTTTCTAGAGCACATACTGAAGTGTTTCAACGTTACGATGAGGATCCTCCAGTGTAGCAGATAACAGATTCTGTGCTGATTCTCCAGCAATATTGTTTCTCACATCCAGCTCTTTCACACAGGAGGGGTTTAACATCAGAGCCAGAGCCAGATAAACATAACCTCCATTTGATATACAACAATTACAGAGCCTGAGAGGGAGAAAGAGAGATTTGTCATTATAAAACTAAAAGAAAAAGAAAACGTCTTGACAGTGTGCTGCACTGGTCATAATAATAATCCTTTGCTATAAGAGATGTTTAACACCAACCTTAATGTCTGCAGTTTGCTGTGAGGACTAGACAGACCCTTAGAGAGGAATAGAACACCACAATCGCTCAGGTCATTGTGACTCAGGTCCAGCTCTATCAGGGAGTTTGGTGACTGTAGAACAGTAGCCACAATTCCACAGGACAGGTCTAAAAGGTTGCAGTCAGCAAGTCTTTATAACAACATAACAGAAAAGGACAAAAAAGAAGCTTTACAAGATGCCACAATGAATCAACATAATCAAAAGACATTTTTCCCCCACACATTTCGCTCACACTATGCCTACACACAGACACAGACACTAGAGATGCGCGGATAGCGGTTACAGCCGCGGACTCCGCGATTAAACCGCGGATCGGGCGGATGACCTTACAAAAAATGATGTGAAAAGGCCGATAATTATTCCCGTGTATTTGACGTGTGAGGCTTAGATGTGAGTGTGGGGGCGGGGATGTTTGTTTTTGCACAAGCACATAAGGCCTACATTTGTCACTAAAGCAAGTGCTGGAGGCTGTAAAAAAAAAGTCAAACATTCAAGTCAGTGCCTTTGGTGAGGAAGCAGGGATGTTGTCTGTCTGGTCATTCTTCAAAGTGTCTGAATCCTTTTCCAAAAACCATAGTTGCTAACGCTAACCTGTTAGCAATTTAGTTGGTTGGCAATGGGAAATTGCATTGCAACCACAAATTTTCTAAGTTAGTTACATAGACTACTGATTCAGCTTGCGTACGTATCGAGACACACACACGCATGTTCATATCTTTATCAGGATGATCAGGGTAGAAATGCCAATTTCAGTCATTTTCAGCCATGAATTGTTGGATTTTTGAGGGTCTCTGAGAGGGGTCCCAGAACTCCATAACAAAAAACAGCTGGAGGGTTTTAAGTATATGGCTGTTCATTATTCCACATACTTCTCGCTAAAGGCTAAATCTGGCTCATTTCGATAAGCCTCGCTAATTTTAGTGAGAGTTCTGTTCCATTAGTGTGGTTTACGTGAATCCCAGTTTAGTAACCATGGGAATTTATGCCACAGAACTAGCCTGGTCGGTGGCAGGCTAACTGCCAAAAGATGGTTCCGTCAACCTGTTCTTTCGTCACTTTGTAGCCTACAACCTCAAAAATAGAAGGAGAAATTTGGGGGGGCGCTGTGGCGCAGCAGGCTACAGCGCCCGAACCATTTACGGGTCCGAGTGCCCATGGGGACCCAGGTTCGAATCTAACCTGCGGTCATATCCCAATCCCACCCCATCTCTCTCTCCCACTTGTTTCCTGTCTACCTCTTCACTGTCCTATACTAATAAAGGCAAAAAGGCCAAAAAAATACTTAAAAAAAAAAAAAAAAAGAAGGAGAAACTTTTTTCCGACAGCATTGATTTGGGCTACCTACCTATTCGCTAGTTTCAACGAATTTATGAAAATTATGCAACTTAAAATGTTTGAACTTGATGTGTGTGTGGGCCAAGGAATCTTGCGGCTCTGCATAATGTGCGTCTCTCATGGTGTCATGCACTGCGAGACGGGTTTACAAAGAAATCATGTTTTGCGTGTTCTCGGGTTCGGTTCCCATGCGATGAATTTACATATGTTAACACATTAATAATGCAGTGTTTAGTTATACCCTTTAATGGAAGGCATATCACTATTGATAAAGGCTCATGCACATTTAGTAGCTTGTTCAGTGACAGAACAGGCTGTCAGTGGGCTATATCTGATGCAAGCCATAGCCTATAGCCTACTTCTGTAACCTTTATACTGTAGGCTATAATAATTAAAACCGCTTCATGTAGTCTATTGATTAGGCCTATAGGCTAGTTCATGGATGTCAAATCAACTTTATTACACAAATTAAATATTCAATGACAAATTGAAAGCCAATATTGCATTTCAGATAATTATATTTCACAAACACTTTGGCAGAACTATGCTTATGAGAGACAATAGGTTAGCCTAAATTAGGCTATGTTCATACTAATTTCTTTTATGACCACCGAAAACATATTTTAGAGTGAACCCTTTTAATCTACAAACGTAGGTTATCTTTGGCATAGGCTATTCAACATCAAAGTTGTTTTGAGTTTGAATAGCCTACCTATTCACTCGTTTTGTTCAGAGTGAAGACAATCAAAGTCCCAATTCAAACCATCATAATTACTGTCTAGCGAGTTACAGTAGCCTACAATTTCGTTATTCTCCTTTTATGTAGGCTAGGCAACTATCTATTTTTTTCTCTCGTGTTCAAATTGATTACTTCCGATGATAATCCTGTAGATGGCGCTTGTAAATCAAACTGAAATCTTCTAGTTTGCCTTAATTTTACGACATACATCCTCTTTTCGTCAATCTACGGTTTTGGTCTACTTTCCTACCTCGTGCACGAGCAGACATGAAGCTGATTTAAGTCCCGTTTGAATAAACGAGGGCAAGATGCAGGCAGCTAACTTGAGTTAATGGAGCTTTAGCTTCAAGTGAAAGTCTACACTAGTTCAAGCCGGGCTTACATTGAAAAAATAATGCTTACTACTGCATACTTAAAATGATAAAAACGTAGGTTGGTAGCAGACAGCAGTGACTTCAAAATTATGCAGAGCAAAAATATAAATGCACTTGCCTCCCTTTTCTCATTGTTGGGGCAGCATTCTTGCTGACTAGATCCTCAGACTGTGACAGGACCATCTATTAGCACATTTGAACTCCCCCATCCTTTACATTACAGGATGTCTTAATATGCACACTGTACTGGTGAAAATGTCATGTGGATAGCCTCATTGGAAAAATTACATGTTCAATACTTGTTTCCCTCACTGTACAATAATGTATTTCTGTTACGTTGTCGACAAGATATTTTGATTTAAATTCTGAAGTATTCTGACTGAAAATATGAAAACACTTAAAACAGGATTATTCCATAAGTAAAACAGACCTCAGTGTCTCCAGCTGGCATTTTGAATCTCTTAGTCCCACACAGAGCTCCAGCAGTTCTTCATCCTCCAGCTTATCACTCATGTCCAGTTTTCTCAGAGTAGTTGTCCTTTGCAGTACTGATGCAATCATTTTACAGCTTGCTTTGGAGAGGTGACACTGATTTAGCCTGTGCAGAAGACATATATTTAGCATGTATTCTGTCCATGAGTATCGATTCATGCAACTTGTAGCAAATATATTCTAAAAAAAATAAGACTACAGTTTTATCGCGACCTTTAGTACATCACACATTTAGCCAAACAATTTATTTCAATGTCAAAACCACATCTCCAAACACACAAAACAGTTATTTACATACATAGACTATCTCAAAACCCAGCAATCATTGCTCAATATCAAGTCATCATACAAATCCAGACTGGTTTCTGTTTCGAGAGTACATACTGAATTGTTTCAACTTTACGATGAGGATCCTCCAGTGTGGCAGATAACAGCTTCTGTGCTGATTCTCCAGGATGATTGTTGCTCACATCCAGCTCTTTCACACAGGAGGGATTTAACATCAGAGTCAGAGCCAGACAAACATGACCTTCGTCTGAGATTCCACAATTACAGAGCCTGAGAGAGAAAGAGAAAGAGATTTGTTATTCTAAAACTAAAAGAAAAAAGACAACGTTGTGATAGTGTGCTACACTGATAATAATACTTTAAAATTAAGAACACCAACCTTAATGTCTGCAGTTTGCTGTGGGGATTACACAGTCCCTCAGAGAGAAGCTGAACTCCAGAATCTCTCAGGTCATTGAAACTAAGGTCCAGTTCTACCAGGGAGTTTGGTGACTGTAGAACAGCAGCTACAGTTCCACAGGACTTCTCTGAGAGGTTGCAGGTAGCAAGTCTGCATAATAACATGACAGAGGAGATAACATTACAGAAAAGGACAAAAAGAAGATATACTGTTTAAAAGATGGCACAATAAATCAACATAATCAGTAGACATTATTACACATTAGTACATTAGTTCATTCACACTGTGCCCGACAGACAGACAGACAGACAGACAGACAGACAGACACACCGACAGACACACACACACAGCATATTTGCTCTATTAAAATCTAACTGACAGCCAACAACATAATCAAGGGTCATTTCACGTCAGTTCAACCAGAGCGTCTCAAAACATCTGAAAAAAATACCATGTGTACCTATGTTACCCAGGAGACACTCTGTAAAATTGTTTTGTGCTAAGATTAATACTTTCCAAGTTACAGCCAGATTTATGGGGGGAGGGGGCTGTCAATTTTTTGCTGCCTCTTTTTTGTCAAAGTTCACAAGCACATTGCTCAAGAACTAAAGAATATGTAGGAGGCTCTAGATTAGATTTCGCTATCAGGTGTTGTACAAGATAGATACTGACAGCGCAATAACTTTCAAAAAAGACCAGAAGATAAAGCCTACGTCATTGACTATTTCGTTGCTCTGTTAGGTTAGGTCTATCCAATAAGTGAAGAGCCATGCCCCCCGCCCTGTATCTGGATTAGGTTCAGACTCACATTCTGACCAGAATCGTGAGGATGACGTAGTCAGGCTATCACATGCCCTTCACCATACCTAGAGATTGGCATGGTTTTATTTCAGTTAGCCTATAAGCTGGTTTGATGTACATTGAGCTCAATGAGAATTTACGTGGGGCTATTTGAATAAATACAAACAAAATACATGAAAAAATACAAGTATATTAAAAAAGATGACTACCACATACTTAACCCTTAAATGCATAACATGGGTCACAAGTGACCCGGACGAGTTTATTTTTTCTGTAACTCAGCTATAACTTATTTTCATGACCCAGCACTCCATGATATCCTCAATTAACTTGTTTTTGTTCATTACAATACTAAATATATTTTTTTTCTCTTAAACATTTTAAATAAAAACACTTTTTCTGTCACTACCCCTCTAATGCATAACATGGGTCACAAGTGACCCGCATTCATTTTCTATGGAGTTTTGTTGAAGAGTTAGGGTTTCTTAGCTATATTTAAGAAAATAATTTAATTTGTCATCTAATATTCCAGGTTTCCATCACTTACTTAGTTTCTTCCAAACATCAATTATTATTTTCATTAATTGATGGATACTCCTTGAATTCCAACTCTTTTTATTTGTCTAAATTACATTTGAACACATGGGTCACAAATGACCCGCATTCATTTCCTATGTAAAATTAGCCTATAATCAGAATTTCTTTGCAGTACTCTTTGAAATCAGTCTAATTAGTCATTTAATATTCAAATTTACCATTACAAATTCAGATTTTAATAAACAGCAATAATCGTTCACTCCTCTATGACTACTCTATGAATGTGAGTAAGTTTAGTGAAACAATACAATGATTGAACACATGGGTCAGAAATGACCTGTGTGTGCAAAGTGTGATTATGTAAGATAATGAATATTATGAGAACAATTTTAATACAAACAACAAATTCTAATATTTCTAATACTAATCTGATTAGAAATAGTTGTTATAGGCCCCAGCCGTGACGCGGTTGGGGCACCTGCACCACACGCCGGCAACCCGGGTTCGATTCCTGTCCCGTGGTCCTTTCCAGATCCCACCCCAATTCTCTCTCCCACTCACTTCCTTTCATACTCTACTGTCCTGTCCATTTAAAGGCATAAAAAGGCCAAAAAAATAATCTGAAAAAAAAGAAATCTAAACATTTTTAATTTGCTTTTGTAAAACACTGTACATTATGTCACTGACACTTTGAATACCAATACAGAACTGCATTGCATCAGTAACGCAATTTATGTCCATAACTATGGATCTATGAGACTTCTCTCAGACCGTCACCATGGTCTACCTGTGGATGGCATCATTCATAGGTATACCGTGGTGACGGTCTGAGGGATGTGAAAATAGATCTATAGCGAGAGGACTTGGAGAACTGGTTAACTTTCAAACTGTGGAGAAGTAGTAAATGCGACTAAAACTGATGGTTTTGCTTGTCGTACCACCTCAAGCTGGTCATTTTAACTGGTGTTGCTGGTCTACATTGTTGGTTTTTACTGGCCATGCCAGCTTATGTTGGTCATTCTAGCAAGCCAGCATGACCATCTCACACCAACAATGTCAATCTTGGCAGGCTGGTCACCAGCATGACCATCTAACACCAGCGGTATCCCACACGACAGGCCATGACCAGCTTCCTCAGATGGTCACGCCAGCATGTCAACCTGGTGGCCTAACCAGCTACACCAGCTAGCAGCAATAGCTGGAAGAAAACTAGCAAAGATCAGCTCAAACCAGCTACCAGCGTACCAGTAGGGATGTTTCACAAATGACCACTGTCACTTTATGGTCCTGGCACACAGGCCGTGTGCATTTGGAGCAGGAGAGGGTGACTTTTCTATCACTGGCAGTTGGACAAAGGCTGCATCGCTTTCTGGGTTGTCTCAGCACTCCCCATATCGCCATGGTCTTGCAAATATTATAGTTACATAAAATGGTTCACATAATATTCATTATCTTACTCACAATCACACTTTGCAGACACAGGTCATTTCTGACCCATGTGTTCAATCATTGTATTGTTTCACAAAACTTTCATGGAGTAGGCATAGAGGAATGAATATAATTATTGGTGTTTGTTAAAATATTAATATGTAATGGTAAATTTTAATATGAAATGACAAATGACACTGATTTCAAAGAGTACTGCAAATAACTTTTGATTATAGGTTCATTTTACATAGGAAATGAATGCGGGTCATTTGTGACCCATGTGTTCAAATGTAATTTAGGCACATAAAAAGTGTTAGAATTCAAGGAGTGACCATCAATTAATGAAAATAATGATTGGTGTTTGGAAGAAACTAAATAAGTGATGGAAACCTGGAATATTAAATTATAAATTGAATTATTTTCTTGAAAATAGCTGAGAAACCCTAACCCTTCAACAAAACTCCATTGAAAATGAATGCGGGTCACTTGTGACCCATGTTATGAATTAGAGGGGTATTGACAGAAAAGTGTTTTTCTTTAAAAAGTTTAAGAGAAAAAAATACAACTTAGTCTTGTAATGAACAAAAAAAAGTTAATTGAGGAATTCATGGAGTGCTGGGTCATGAAAATAAGTTTTTTTTAAAGAAATTGCTAAGAAACCCTAGCCCTTCAACAAAACTCCATAGAAAATGAATGCGGGTCACTTGTGACCCATGTTATGCATTAGAGGGGGTTTCAATAGCTCATGCATCAAAGGGTTAAAATGCTAAAGTAGATTGTGACTTCAAAATGATTTGAGCCTGTGGATTCCAGCTGCTCCTCCTCTCACTGTTGAGGCAGCATTCTTGAGGACTACCCTTAGAGCCCATGGACTTAACACTAGAAGCGGCAATTGATCCGCTGACGCGTATTACTAGAAGCGCCGTGTAGGTTTGACCTAGATAAACCTAGAACTGCCGGGCTGCGGTCTTTTGACGCGTGTCTTGTCACCCGGAATTTTTACATGATCAAAAGCACACCGGTACAAGCTAGTTTAGAGCTATTTTGTGCTCACTTACGTGACAACACTATGTTGTCTCGCGTTCGGCCATGTTTGTCCAGGCTGCTATTCTCTTTTCTCACAGCAGATGTCGCAAGGGTTTCCTGTCAGTCGGGCATGAGAATAATATTTTACCATAAAACATATAGTTTATATATGTGCAATATGTATTATATATGTGATTTATTTTAATAACTATTTTTCATTTACATGGCATAGTCTATGGAGGCGATTTACAGTGGTAAAATGCGAGTTTGTTTTGAAAACGTTGCGACGTTGTTCTATTAGGCAGGCCTACATGTGTAAAAAATATTTTCAGCTGAAATTCGTCGTACTAGCCTATTTATGTACGTAGGGCGCGTATGACTACGTACATTCATAGTTGTATATCTTATCTTCTATTTGTAGGCTATCTTTTAAAGCTCAGACTAATGTATAAGCATTTTCTTACATATTTGCTGGACGAGTTACGTCACATCAAAAACCTATGGTATTTCCAAATCAGGAGTATTTATAAAATTAAGAGGCGCAGCGTTAGCTCCCTTGACTACTACGCAGGAGACCCGGGCTCACACCTTGGCACGAGCAAAATGTTGTATTTCATATTGACTGAATTCACTGACCGTTTTTCAACGTCGACGACGAACAATTATTTTTTGTTAATGGTTTTTAATAACAAACTATCTGAAATAAACGGATTAATCACAATACTGTTTACCATTAACGAAAAATAATTTCGCCAGCCAATAATTTTCTAAGCCAAATTGAGCCGCCATCTGACAAACCTTGGCTAAGCCAGTTAGACTTTTTGCATCTAAAAATAGTAATATCATAGAGACACACGCGAAAAATAAACGATAGCCTATAAACGATTCCCACTGGATACACCACATCAGTATTGTGCTCGTTGCTACGATAGGCTACTCAGTTGCATGTTCTGTAGACATGAAGTGGCAACTAAAGCCATTATCAGCCATGAAAACTTTGGCGGCTGCAGCAGCATTTAGGTTTTGGCTGAGCCAGCTAGCCAGCCACTAACTTCATCAGCCAGCCGTTATTCTCAAAGCAAATGGCTTGGGGGTCTATACATAACACACTATCCATTGCAAACATAGCCTATTTGAAACCGATCATTACCCCTCCCCCATACACGTCTAACCAGTTCACGGAGGGGGGAGATCGTTTTGCTACGTGTAGACATGATCTTGGGCTACAGACATCACTGCGCCATTGACAACTGCCTCCCCACCCCCACCCTCTGCCCCCTGCATAGGTTGTAGGCTGGCTGTTTGTTGTTTACATGCAACTCGTGGAAGAATGTGCAATCATGTTTCATCGCAAATGCGCGTTTCAGAATGTTCGAATTCGCCAGCGTGCGTGTAGTTGTGTGAATAGAAAAGAATAGAATAGAATAGGCTATACTCTATTGATGCCTTGCTCAAAAGAACTTCATACACATGTCGGGGATAGAACCAGTAACTCTTGGGCGTTGGGACTGAAGCTCTAACCAGTGGGCTACAACTCTGTCTCCTCAAGACATCACAATGTGTGTCTCAATGCTGAATCACAAACTCACATAGAAGTTAGCTTAAATTGTAGAAACAATAGGCCTATAGCTTTTTTTCCAGCAGACATCGAAACATATCCTACATATTCGCAAAACGGAGAATACTCATCTTTCACTCATCATTTTTAATTAGCCTACTTCCCGCGCCTATGCCTGCTCAGCATTTCTGCTCTCTCTATCTCCCTCCCTCCGATGTAGCTAGACCCTACACGATGCTTCTCCCTAAATTAATGAACATTGTTTTAGAAAGTAGCCGCGGTAGCCTGTAAAATGCGGCATGAAATCCTGGCTACTGTGTAATTGAAACCAGACTAGGTTAGGCTCTTTGTTCCAGGTCCGATCATTTTCGGCGGCGCGAACATAGCCTATAGGCTACCTATTAAATGAATAGAAGTGAATTTGGGGAGTGAATTAGAACTAGCCACCCATTCATTTTAGAGTTTAGATTATCTGCCCAAACCCGAACTGCGGGTTACGGATCTCGAGATCTAACAACGTTGGGTCGACATTTTTCATCCTTCCCCTCCCGTCGGGTCAGGCTCCTACTCACAGAACGCGTATGCTTCCGTTTTAAAATAGCAAACATTTCTAAGTAGCATACAAAATGTAAAAACGAAATATAAAAAATGAAATAGCCTACTATGAAAAACTTGAGAGTCAAGTTTGCTTAAGGTTTGTTCAAGAACTCTTCCAGAGTTTTTACCTCAAACAACACAAATCAACACAAATAAATAAACAGATAACTCAAACGTGCTGTATGTCATAATGAAACAACCACAGACTATCAACAACACGGTCTGACACATTTATGACCAAACTGGTCATTCGTGCACGAAGCGCCATCTAGTTATCATTATGTGTAAGTTACAGCCTCCCAGTCTAAGGACTCAGCGGTCTTTTGACCGCCTCGCCGCGCTTTAAGTAGTTCACACCAGGACGGCGCTTCTAGTAGGTCGTCAAAGCGACTAAAAAATCATAAAACCAACAAAAAGAGGCTAAAAGCTTAAAACAAAGTAGGAAATAGGGATAAAACCAAAACAAAACTAAAAATAAGAATAAAAATAAATTAAAAATAAGCTGGAAAAGCTATAGAAAACAGGGTGGTTTTCAATTGGGTTTTGAAATTGGCAATGGTTGGAGCATTCTTAATGTGATCAGGCAGTTTATTCCATATCTGGACTGCTTAATAACTAAAAGCAGCTTCCCCCTGTCCCCCCTCCTTTCTCTGATCTAAGATGTCTGAAGGGGGTGTAAAAGTCTGATATGTATGTTGGCTCCATCCCATGTAATGCTTTAAAAACCAATAGCAGTACTTTAAATCTATTCTAAAAGTAAGGGGCAGCCAATGCAAGGACTTGAGTATAGGGGTGATATGTTCTCTTCTGCTTGTCTTTGTTAGACTCGTGCTGCAGCGTTTTGGACTAGCTGAAGTTGTCTGACAGTCTTTTTTGGGAGTCCTGTGAAGAGACCGTTACAGTAGTCTAGTCGACTTGAAATAAAAGCATGGACAAGCTTTTCCAGGTCAGATTGGGACATAAGGTCTCTCAACTTGGCAATGTTTTTTAGGTGATAAAAATATGTCCTGGTTACATATCTCATGTGATCCTCAAAGTTGAGGTCACTATTGATTAAAACTCCAAGGTTTCTGACTTTAGTCTTAACTTCAAGCCCCTTTGCCCTAAAAAGTGTGGCCATTTTGACTCTTTCCCCCCTCCTCCCAAATAAAATCACTTCGGTCTTCTCTTTGTTTAAGTGTAAAACGTTTTGTGACATCCAGCTATTTATTTGGTCTAGGCAGTCACTTAGTGAGCCAAGAGGATCCTTGTCAGTGGGTGATAGGGCTAAATAAAGTTATGTGTCATCTGCGTAACTGTGATATGACACCTGAGTGTTCTTTATAATGTGAGCCAGTGGAAGCATGTAAAGATTAAAAAGAAGTGGCCCTAGGATCGACCCTTGAGGGACACCTGACGTCAGGGGTGCTGGAGCTGAGGTGTAGTTGCCAAGGGCAACAAAGAAAGATCTGTCCTGCAGATAGGACTTCAGCCAGTTGATTACGCTGCCTGAAAGTCCAACCCAGTGTTCTAGTTGACGTACGAGTATACTATGATCAATTGTATCAAAGGCTGCGCTGAGGTCTAGCAATACAAGTACTGAAGTTTTGAGTCTGAGTTGAGACGTATGTCATTCAGGACCTTTATGAGAGCTGTTTCAGTAGTATGATTGGCCCGGAAGCCTGACTGAAAGGGATCAAAGCAGCAATTTTCTGTTAAAAAATCGTTTAACCTGATTAAAAAACACTTTCTCAATAAGTTTCCCAATAAAAGGCAGGTTGGATACAGGTCAATAGTTATTTAATACTGATGAGTCTAGACTTTTCTTTTTGAGCAGAGGCTTTACAACAGCCATTCGCAGGGATTCAGGAAAGATTCCAAGACAAGTTCACAATTTTTAGTACATTGTCTGATAGTAGATGAGCAATATCTTTAAAAAAGTTTGTGGGAATTATATATAGACTGCAGGTGGAGGAGTTTAGGCTACTTAAGGTTTTTTCTAGTGTTCCAATGTCTATCAGGCTGAACTCTGTCATGAGGGGTTTGTTATACCTGAGAATGGCTGGTTCAGGACATTGAGCAGACTGTGATTGAGAACCAATATTTGATCTGATGTTCTCAATTTTGCTTTTGAAAGAAGAGGCAAATTCATCACATGACCTGCTTGAGAGCAGTTCTGAGGGCAGCTGGGATGGTGGATCAGTTAGCTTTCCAACCATCAGGAATAATGTACAGGAATTATTTATGTTTTTGTTTATTAGATCAGAGAAATAAAATTGCCTTGCCTTATATACCTCAAGATTGTATTTGCGGAGTGACTCTTTATAGACCTGGAGGTGAACTTGAAGTTTATTTTTCCGCCATTTCCTTTCACTTCTCCTACACTCTCTTTTCATGAGTTTAACGGTTTAACTATTTAACCAAGGGGCTTTATGTTTGCTGGTAACTGACTGAGTTTTAATGGGGCAACCTCATTCATGATCCAATCCAATTCATCCAACCCTTGGATTAAGAGGCCGAAGCTCTAACCAGTGGGCTACAGCTCTGCATTACTACTGTTTGAAAACGTGTGTCTCAAACCTGAATCTCAAATTCACATAGAAGTTAGCTTAAATTGTAGAAACAATAGGCCTATATAGCTTTTTTTCAGCAGACATCGCAAAAACACATTCGCAAAACAGAGAATAGCCTATCTTTCACTCATCATTTTTAATTTGGCTACTTCTCGCGCCTATGCCTGCTCAGCATAGCTCTCTCTATCTCCCTCCCTCCGAGGTAGCTAGACCCTATAAGATGCTTCTCCCTAAATGAATGAAAATTGGTGTTGGGTCGACATTTTTCATCCTTCCCCTCCCGTCGGGTTAGGCTCCTATCACAGAACGCATGCCTCCGTTTTAAAATTGCCTATAAATAACATTTCTAAGTAGCATACAAAATGTAAAAACGAAATGTAAAAAATGAAATACAATGAAAAAGTTGAGAGTCAAGTTTGCTTATAGTTTGTTCAAGAACTCTTCCAGAGTTTTTACCTAAAACAACACAAATCAACACAAATAAATGAACAGATAACTCAAACGTGCTGTATGTCATAATGAAACAACCACAGACTATCAACGACACGGTCTGACACGAATGACGCATGGCTTTGTGCAAACTGAATTTATGACCAAACGATTTGATTCATGCACGAAGCGCCATCTAGCTATCATTATGTGTAAGTAACAGCCTCCCATTCTAAGGACTCAGCGGTCTTTTGACGGCCTCGCCGCGCTTTAAGTAGTTCACACCAGCACGGCGCTTCTAGTAGGTCATAAAAGCGGTCAAATGACTGGGGCGCGGCGCTTCTAGGTATAAGTGGGTCAGAACGGCACGGCGCTTCTAGTGCTAATTGGGAACACATCTTGCGAGCAAGGCGAGGCAATGACAGTGGCAGACGGTACGGGTTGTCATTGTGTATCTCTTTTTTAATTTAATCATTCTTCAAATTAAATTATGAAGGCAACAGGGGGTTATCTGGTTCCCACTGACATGTTTTATGCTCAGATTGGTGTGATTGCTCTGACATACCTGTAGTCTGCAATCAATGTAATTTGGAATATGTACAATAATATGAATACTAGTGCTGTAAAACATATCGCCTCATTAACGCATTCACGCAAAACAATTTCAACGGCGTTATTTTTTTATCGCGAGATTAACGCTCTTCCTGACCTGTGGGAAGTTTTTTCATAAACGACAGGACCCGGCCAGCTGTAAATCAGAAGCAAAACGGATGCCGTTGTTTAGATGTCCAGCTGAAGACGTTAAAATGGGCTGCTAACAAAATAATAAATGGAAAGGGTCAGGGTCAGGGTCAGTTGATAAGAGCAAAAGTTATCTGCATGTACTGTCGATGTGAACTTAGTTACCATCGTAGCACGACTAGTTATTATTAGCCGCATTGAGAATTTGCAGGAAACTTAGAAGACTATAGGTAGAGCAGGCGTTGGGGCAGACACAGTTGTGCTAACGGGAGATTAGCCTACAGGACTCGGTAATGAGAACTAGCTCGAGGTAACGTTAATGTGAGTGTATATGTGTGTCTGTGTGCGACATCCCTCTGGCTCTTCTCTCCCCTTCCTACTGCTGCGTTATCAGTCTTCTGCCTGCGTGTGTGTGTGTGCGCGCGCACGCATTCATGCACATTCGGTTTGTGTGTGTGTGAGTGAGTGTGTGTGCATTTGTGCACATTCAGTGTGTGTGTGTGTGTGTGTGTGTGTGTGTGTGTGTGTGTGTGTGAGTGAGTGAGTGAGTGAGTGAGTGAGTGAGTGAGTGAGTGAGTGAGTGAGTGAGTGAGTGAGTGAGTGAAGAACTATGCTTGAATTAGGCTACAACAATTAAAGGTATACTATGCAGGATTGGCAATTTCATCGCCGGTTTCGCTTTCACTTTTCATTTTCGTTTTATGCTTGCATATTTCTCTGCAGAGCTTCCCCTACAGCTTTAGCGTGTATATTTGACAAAACTCCTCAATCGGTCAGTCTGCCGTGCCTTTTCATGAGACTTTACATGACACTTCCTGGAGTAGAGCATGGGTGCGTGCCCGGTGTCTCCTGAAGTTGCAAGTGTGGTTTTACCGCTACAGACCACTAGAGCGGCCAAAAAAAAAACACTGTTCGACCGGTAATGACTCATTTAATCATATATGGAACGCATAGATTAACTGAAAAACGTTGCAAAGTGGTCTGTGTATGCTTCGTTCATTTGATATTCAATTAAGAACCAAAAATCAAAAAATAAAAAAAAATGACTTGTTATTTCATTATTTGTTTATGAATGTGATACGAAGAAGAAAATAACGCTTTGTTTTTCAGACTCTTGATTTCGTGGTCAGATCAAAAGTGGAACATTTAAAAAACGAACTCAGGGCTAACTGATTTTAATATTTATTTTTTTCCGATTGCTGTGACCTGGAAGTCAATTCAAAGTCACTTTCTTGGTCTTTCAGTGCTCAGTGTTGCCAATTTAGTGACTTATTTGTTGCTAGCTTTAGCGACTTTTGGCCATTTTAACGACAGAAAATATTGTCTGGCAAACTAGAAACTGCGCGACTTTGCGCAACTCAGTTTCATTGTTGAATCGTCAGAAAATCATCTCCCTTTTTGTGCCTGTTTTCTTGAACATTGCATTCGCCCAAATCATTGCTCCATGATTATAGAATAGAATAATGATTAGTCTGTAGTAGCCTAGGCTATCAGGCAATGTTATTACATGGAAGTAGGCTACAGTGGGTTGACACACTGAGGATGGCTTGACGCCGAAACGCGTTTGTTTTTTAGGCATGGTGCTACAACAAAGAATAAAAAGATAACCAACTAGTGAGTGCGGTTCTTTTGCACATTGGAATTCCCTAGAAGTGGCCACTTAATTCACGCACATTGAATTGTATTACAACTTATTGCCACGAGGTGGCAGTTTAAGTCCGCTGTAGCATTGCCCCGGTGTTATGTTTGCCGGTGTTATGTTTGTACCAGTGATGCGTGGGTACGTGTCTGAACGGCCCGCCCCGCCCCGCTGTTTACAACTAACCCGACCGCAACTCGGACCACAAAAAAATATTATTACAATACTGTACCCGACCCGCTTCCTGACTCGCTTATTGTAAAAAGTATAGTCTAACTTAGTCGTAGCGTCATGATCTACGCAAAACTGGTATCTCATATGCATGTGTGTGCTGTGTGTGTGTTCACTAATTCGGTTAAATTGGGTTAAATGCAGAGAAACGACTTGTCCTCACGGGATCAAAAAAGTATATATTCTATTCTATTCTATGTAAAACAATATTTAGGCCTAATTAGCCTATATATAGCCTAGTGATTGCTCAGAATTTAGGAAACATGCATTTAGTCCACCTTTTTTTGTTCCGTGTCTGCATTCATCCAAAAATTAGGCTATTTGACTCAACATTGAACATAATTAGCCTAAGGATTTTCACGAAAGAGCAGACATGGGGCTTTCCAACAAGCCACTCTATAAGTTGCGCAAGGACGCACATTGCATGCTCATACCAATTGTAGGCTATACCTTGATGACATTAAATTAAGAAGTATTTCCTGATTGGGGAAACTTTTAGTTTATTTTCTTTCAGTCCATGGTTCCATACCATTCGATCTTGCTGCAAATTATCAGACTTGAGAAGCATGCATCGCATCGGCAACTTCGCTGCTCAGCATATGCTCTGAGAACAGAACACAACTGCATGTCAAGTGTAGCCGAGGGTCTGTCTACGCAGAAACAACAAGTGCATTTCTATGTTAGTGACGAAATGTGGGGGATAGAATCGCGTTTCAGTGGGAATGCTGTAAATTATGTCTTTCTCTTCTTTCTCTTATGTCTTTCTCTTCTAAGTACGATGTATGAAAAAAAATGAACGGCATATTTTTTTTACCGACCCGACCAAACATGACCCGAATATCATTAAAAATATGTTTTCTCTACCCATAACCGCGGGTGACCGCGGTCGCCCGCTCGATTCGGATCAGCCCGCGCATCACTGGTTTGTACCGGTATGTCTGCTTTTCCCATAGACACTAAACTAACCAACCACTGGTTTCTTTGCGCATGCTCGCGTTGCTCACAACAGCTGCAGGAGTTTTCTGTGCCATCACTACACTACAACCTCTCGGACGAAAGACATGTGAAATATAGGCTATGGGCTATTTTAGCAAAAAGTGGACCACAACTTCATTCACAAGCAGAGCAAACAATTCAAATTAGAAAAACCTAGATTGTCAGCTGAGGGGACATTTAAATAGCCTATAGCCTAGGCTAACCATAGTCTTTAGGTTAAATTGTGTATAGCCTATGGTAAAGTCATATTCGGACTGGTCTGACAGAAGCAGCAGCTGGGAATTAAGTCAATAAATAATTTCCGGGGTCACAGCAATCGGAAAAAAATATCAAATTTTGTCCCCAAGTCATTTTTTCAAATGTTCTTCTTTTGATCTGACCACGAAATCGAAAGTCTGAAAAACAAAGTGTTAATTGCTTCTTCGTATCACATTCATAAACACATAATGAAATAACAAGTCATTTTTGATTTTTTTATATTATTGCAGTGTTTGAACTTCTAGGAGGAGAGATGTTTGTTTCTTGCTCAGTGGTGCTGCCAGCATTGTGTCATCTGTCCCAATAGCCTACTTATTGACAGCATTACTGGTTACTGGTTTGCAATAAAAAATAAATAAATAAATAAACATTTGCACAAAGCAAGCCTATACACTTAAGTTTGATATGAGTATTAAAATGAGTATTAAAATGATAAATCAAGGGACATTTTGAACAGATAAAAATGTGCGATTAATATTTGATTAATCGCGAGTTAACTAGGACATTCATGAGATTAATCACGATTAATTTTTTTAATCGATTGACAGCACTAATACAAATATGTGAAATGTTCCTTTAAGTATATTCTCCTACTATATTATGGTTACAAACAAACTGAAATCAAACCCAAAAGTATTGTTTTTAGCAAAATTGATATCAGCCTAAATAAATAGGCCTGTATTTTCTTTTGCCGTTCATCTTAGTGTTATAAGGCCAATCATCTTTGTGATCAAAACATGTGGATGATGGGTGTTTGTTGGATGCTTTTTCTGCTTGGAATTGAACTTGTTTCATTGCACCACAGTTACAAATTAGGAATCTGACAGACGTTCAGAGAACAGCATTGTATTGTCTGACTGCTTTTAGCTCTGTTACACTCCATTTGGAGAACAGGCCAGCGTACATATGACCCCTACAGTAGCACAGGTTTATTACATACATAATAACTGACCTCAGTGTCTCCAGTTGGCATGTTGGATCTCTTAGTCCCACACAGAGTTCCTGCAGTCCTTCATCCTCCAGTTTGTTATCACTCATGTCCAGTTCTCTCAGAGTAGTTCTCCTTTGTAGAACTGATGCAATCATTACACAGCTTGCTTTAGAGAGGTGACACTGATTTAGCCTGTGGAAAAATACAGAAGACATATTCAGCATGTATTCTGTCCATGGGTATACACACTTAATGCACCTTTTCACACATATAGTCTTTTTCAAAGCTACACTATGCAAGATTTCCACCTTTACAAAGCCAATTTGATGGTAAACAAACGTGTAGTAGGTGGATTGCTCACCTAGCATAGATTTACTGCATGGATGAAGCGAGTCTCTACCGAGAAAACCAGCCATGCAACTGTCAAGAGCAGCACTTTGCCAGATCTCATGAAACATAGCTACATGTACATATAGATATACTGTAGCTCTTTAGGGATATTTTGACTTTTCGCCTGTTGTTAATCCTTCACCTCCACAACAAAAACATTTGTATTATGTACAGGTAGTGAGACATTTGCTATTGAAAGCGTTATTAAATGATAATATCGCTTGGTATAAACATAGACTGGCAAACTGCAAGAAACTCAATTACAAGCAGAGACGGTAAAAGTGAGCTATGGCCTGAAGAAGCTGTGACACCGGCTTGGAACGGGGCCTGTACTACGAAGCGGGGTTACTGGCTTAGCTGGGTAACTTCGAGAGTTGATCACGTGTGGCGTAACTTCCCGGGTTAACCCGAAAGGTGGATAGGTTTTAACCGAGGTATGCTGCCATGGCAATTTACACTGCATCATCTCAAACCTGCTCCGTGCAGGTTATGTTCTTGGTTAACCCAAGGTTTGCGGTTAACCACACCCTTTATAGGGGAAGTACCAAAATGTCGACGTAGGCTACCTGGAAGATCCATATCCAGTATTGGAGCACATATTGTAAGCAGCTCTCTTCGCAAGGCGAGGGTTTTTAAAGACGGCCAGAATCTTTCTCCATATATAAAATATTTTCTATAAAATATACATTCTCAGCCGAGGAAATTCGTTGCATTGGCAGCTGATCGAGGCAAAGTGGAGGCTATAAGCATTGGCAATATAACATATTTTTATAATTAAGAAATATTAATGGGCAATTCCATATCAGTTGGAACAGGTCCGACACCATGGTGCCCCAGTGTTCAAATTTTTAGAAAATAATATGGTAGCCTTAAGAGAGGAGAGGGGTTTAAAAAAAAGTGGTGCTCATTAAATACAGGAAATTTCAGCCTTTTTTTTAGGACACGTCTAACCACATTTGAAGAGCCATATCTCAGAAACTAAACAATATACCCAGCTACAATGTTGGTTTTCTTCTAATGAGACATGGAGGAACATTTGAACCAAAAATCAGGAAAAACTGAGGACCATGGTGTCGGACCTGTTCCAACTGATATGGAATTGCCCTAATGCAAGCTAAGCCCATATAAACCTTCTGAATGTTTTTGAGTTTCATTTTCACCTGCTGCCAGCGGCACTGCCATTGCATCTAAAATGTTCACATGATTAGATATACAGTACACTAAATCAGTCAATGGGGCTAAACATTAAATTATCCTTATTAATCTACATGGCATGAATTGTGTTGCATCTGTCGGACTCTTATGAACTCAAAATGTATTTATTTCAACACATTGCAGACATTCCGCAAGCTATTAATCCTCCGTAACACATAAGGAACATGACATTTTTTTACTTTCATATATTCGATCTGCAATACGTTGCCAACAGCCTGGTCTTGCTTTGTTTGCTGCCGACGTATTTGATGTGTCGTAGCGTGGGTTTTAATTCCTCACAACTTTTTATAATCATTGCGCATTCCTGATCGCTTCATCATTAAAAGTGGTGGCTTTGCGCTGCAACCCGCCCATTTTATGTGAACGCGCACCAACTCCGATGAGGTTAACCCCAGTTCAAAAAATCAACCTCTTACTCAGCATCGTAGTACCGATTAACACCAATGAAGATAACCAGGTTTTGTCTACCCCGGTTTAGCAAAGTGACCCTGGGTTACATCTGGGTAGGTTGAAATCTCTTGGTAATAGGGCTGCAACGATTCGTCGAGTTACTCGAGTAACTCGATTATGAAAATTCCTCGAGGCAAAACATCTGCCTCGAAGCCTCGTTAAATTCCTATGGAAGCACACCAGCGCGTCATACATTCTGAATTTAGTTGGCGCGATGGCGACAGAGGTGTGTGACGGGGCGAGTAGCGCAGTGAGCTGCCATCATTATGTGTGTTGTCTATGTCGGGTTGCAATGCATGTATATGTTTGTTGAATGTGTCTATGTTTCCCGTTTATCTTTCTACCGTTTATAATTATCAGTCATACAAGTCATTCATCAGACCCTTCCCCGTTTCTCCCGTAGCTGTTATATGTAGGCCTAGGCCTACAAATGACCAAACACCATGGCGAGGCGTAGGCTACGCTAATACACCTAACATCAAAACTCCCGACAGTTTAAAACATGATTCACCCCTTCAATCACATTACGGCTGTTAAAATAATCACACAACGTCTTGTCATAGGCTAAATGTTCCGTTTATTTAGTTTCAAAGAATTATCACGTCATTAGGCTATCAAGTTGTCACGTGTTTGTCCTACCCGATGTCCACCAGTCTCCCGGTGTCGCGTCTTCAGTCTGTTTGTATAGGAGTGAATGCGTCTTTTTAAAAAACATTTTGGGACTTCCTGGGAGTTCGTTATTGTAAATGAATTGTAATTCCTAGTTCCTACTAGTTCTTTGGAATGTTGTTTTGGGCTGTTCTAAGCTTATTTATATTTATTGTCTGCAACCACCCCTGCTGAGATTTCGTATAGCCTATTGCTTGGTCCAATTTGAGGGGTGCGTTCAGGAGTATTTAAACTGGTTTGTTCAGTCTAATAGGGGGGTGCTTGCTGTTGAGACGCAAGTCTTGTGATACTCTGCTATTTTATTGACTAGTTCAATTAGTCTGTGTAGTTGATTGTTATTTTTGAGCCTTGATTGAATTCATATTGTTTTGACTGTCAAGTCAGTTTATTTGGTTTAGCAAAAGTATTTATTTTGATATTTTTACTTTTGTTACAATTTCGTTATTTTTGAGCCTTGATTGAATTCATATTGTTTTGACTGTCAAGTCAGTTTATTTGGTTTAGCAAAAGTATTTATTTTGATATTTTTACTTTTGTTACAATTTCTTTATTTTTGCCCTTTGGGCCTTAATTGGGAAAAATAAATACCCATCCTCATTCATCCTTTTTCTGAGTTGCTAATTCCATCAACCTCACACCGCTCCGACCACACCTACCCTGGCCTTTACTATTTAAGTTTGTATTTACAGTTTTACATGTTATCCATGTTTTACAATAAGTTGATTTAACTGTATTGTGCTGTAATTATTGTCACTGGCACTTAAATGGGTTTAGTTTTGGAGCCATATTTTGGATTTGGAATGAATACCTCGTAATTTCCTGGCTATTAGCCGCGGCTTATACATTGATTTTGCAAAATGTCTTCAGCTATGAGGTTAATACAAGGGAACAGTTAATATGGTGTTAATATGGTTTTGTGTCTTTTAACTTGCATAAAACACTGTCCTGCGGCTTATACACAATGCGGCTTATATGCGGGAAATTACTGTATGCATGATTTGTTTTGGTTGTTTAAAAACGCATTTTTTTTTTATCAGATTCATCGATTAATCGATCGATAAAGTGCTAGATTAATCGATTACAAAAAGAATCGATAGCTGCAGCCCTACTTGGTAATACAGGCCCCCTGTATCTTCCTCTGATACAAACAAATGTTCTCTTTTCTAACAATGGAGTCTCCTCACATAAATATTTAAATACTGGCAGGAAAACAAAAACAATGTGATTGGCTCTCCGCCTTCTTATCAGACACACCTACCCACACCTATCTTTGATTTACATTTCAGAGAGGAGAGCTAATTCCTTGGCACAAATACATCAACATTCAGAAATATCACTTACAGGAAGAGCATTAGCGAAGGTTTAGGAGGGGACGTCGGTTTTGAGAGGATAAAATTGTCCCCATCAATATTTTAGCTAACCCTTTTGCCCTATTTGGACCGATTCCGATAGCCATCCTGGACAGCAAAAGAAACACTGGCTCATTTTGAACGGAGTTACCTGATAGCCCACGAGACTTGTTTTTTTTTGCTGTTTTCTGTTTGTCCCGAAGTTACCATTAGCTCAATGATTTTTTCTGTGCCTCCAAATACCTTAGAAACATTAAATGTTTGTTTCTGCAGGCCCAAGAATAGAATAGTCACTCTTGTATGTAAATATATACATATAAAGCCCATGAGAGACAAAAGAGCTTTTTTGTTTTGAAAAATAGACTTTAAGAGTTTTGAAAATGTGTGTAAACAGTTGCAAACAGCTGTAAAAACGTTCATTCTGGCTACTCTTGAGGACGTCTTCTGGATGTTCAATAATTCAGTCTTTCAACAACATCTATATAACACCCCAAATAAAACATCTAGAATGTCCAGAAAAGATATATTAAAAACTTTCATTCTGGCTGCTCTGACAACGTTTTCTGGATGTTCAACAAAGTCTTTCGAAGTATTTTCCTGACGTGTACTGTATATAACATCCAAAATGAGACATCTACAGCATACAACATCCAGAAAAGAAATATTAAAAACGTTCATTTTGGCTACTCTGAGGACATCTTCTTGAGTACGACCACATTTTTTTTTTTTTTTGCTTTTTTGGACCAATTTTGCCCAGTGGGATTATTCCCCGCTGTGTGTGTGTGCGTGTGCGTGTGTGTGTGTGCGGGTGTGCGGGCGTGCGTGCATGCGTGAAATAGAGAAATGTAGTAAGTACAACATCATCATCTACCAATCCTTCCTTTACCCATCTACCATATGAAATCAAACTTTTTTCAATTCATATTATCTACAGCTGATAAAGGTTTGATATTTTTTGTAATGTGACATGCAGTCTGAGCAGTTACATCAGAATATATGCAGGTTACAGTACTCAGACTACGTGGCATCCCAAGCCATCTCCTAACTACATTGTTTAAAGCTGGAGAATTAAGACTGCCGTTTGAGGTTTCTTTTTCTAGACTGCACACTGAAATGCTTCAACACTACAGTGACGATCCACCACTATAGCAGATAACAGTCACTGTACTGAGTATCCAGAATTTTTGTTGCTCATATCAGGGTTTTTCACGCAGGAGGGGTTTAACATCAGAGTCAGAGAAAGTCTGTAATACTGCATATGTTCAAGAACACTGCAGTGGCAGGAAGCATTAGCCAGAATTGAACCATTAATCTTTTCTGGGTACTGCTTGCTAGCCCAGCTCCTTAAGGAATTGAAATAGACTAAAATGTTTTGTATGTGTACAGTATATCACGTTTTGAAACCGTAAAAATACAAGAAATTGTCCATTTTAAATACATGCACTACACTTACAAATCTACTAGTCTCAGGTACAGTTGAGTTTCACAGCTACAAGTTATCCTATAACTAAAATATTCCTTTACAATTAAGACACATCTTAAACTCCAATCATCAAAGAAACATCAAAACAAGAGGGAAAAAAAACATGACTGCGCTGCGTAAAATCATGAAAATAATCCTTTTTTAATTAAGACATGTCTAACACCTACCTTAATAGCCACAGTTTACAGTGGGGACTAGACAAACATTCAGATAGCAACTGGACACCAGCATCTCCAAGGTTATTTTCACTCAGGTCCAGCTTTTTCAGTGAGTTTGGTGACTGCAGAACAGGTGCCACAATTCCAGAGAACATCGCTGAGAGGTTGCAAGCTGCAAGTCTGTAACAATATGACAAAAATAATATTCTGCAGATATGAATACATGGAAGGGATAGTGTTTAAATCAACATTTAATAAAGAAATGACATAACTGCACATTATCTTAATGCCACCAAAAACCATAACACCACTAACCAAGAAAAAAATAAAGTCTAAAGCAAATGTAAAGCACAGCTATTTTGAAGGTGCATTTTGAAGCAGCTCTTAGCAACAAGTCCCAGGCAAGGGCACGTCTGCAGGATTGTGATGTCACTTTAAATAGGGCTATGAGCTTTTTATGAGTGCTCTAGAACATTATGAATGCTACATTAAAATACTGGACAACTTACTTTCACTTTCACGTGAACATGTACATTTGCTATAATAAATGGTACATATAATCGTGTATGAATGTGTTGCTTATACACCACTGCTGGGACTGACATACAAGCTTGGCTGCAACTATACAAATAAACATGAACTGAATGAACAGAGTTACAAATTAGGAATCTGACAGACATTCAGAGAATATCAACATTATAACTGACTACTGATTACATCGCATTTGGAGTAAAGGCATCAGTAAATACGACACCCAACACAGGTTTAATATAGCATACGTCATTAACATTACAAAATAAATTACCTCAGTGTCTTTAGCTGGCAATTTGGATTTCTTAGTCCCTCAAAGAGCTTCTCTAGTCCTTTATTATCCACTTTGCTCTTGCTCATGTCCAGTTCATCAAGAGTAGTTGACCTTTGCAGTACTGATGCAATCATTTCACAGCTTGCCTCAGAAAGGTGACACTGATTTAGCCTGAGTTAGAATACAGAATGAAGATTTTAGTTTTAGAACTACAAAATTTAGTTTGCGTTTCTTGCCCGCCAGGTATCCATGGTAGTCACATGACTGCAAAGTGTGAATAGCAGCATTAGTGTTGTCACAATATCAAAATGATTGTTTCGATACCGATAACTTAGACCTTAGGTCTAATTGAGTGTGCATTAGTCGTGTGTGTAATTGAGTGCCTGTAGCTTTAAGAAATATGTGAGGGTAATTATCCTTTAGTCTGACGGTTTTACGCGAGTGAAAAAAAGTTGCATATAGTGCATGACAAGGATGTGTGGATAAGGCTATGCTTCCCGTGTCATTATATAAAAAACATGTTGAAAAAACTAACTAAAGCCCTATTCGGACGGGATTAGTTTTATGGGGTGACATGCGGTAAAGTTGTTAGCAATTTCAAACTACTTATAGCATAACATAAAGCTAACGTTAGCTAGTTTAACCAACTTGTGTAGTCTTTGAAATCTGAAAATGCCGCACGCAACTGATGCAAAGTATCACGTGAACGGTGACGAAGACGTGACGGCAGAACGTAAAAGTAGTTACTCCTCCCATGTTAAATAAAATGACAGATTTTTAGTCCCGTCCGAATTGGACATTTACATTACAGGTCATGTGATAATCCTGAATTACTCTACATCCCCCTGTAAAACTAGTCCCGTCCGAATAGGGCTTTAGTCAAATAAAATCTTTCTGTGATCATACAAGAGATGAGTGTCTTGCAATGTTCCGTTATGATTTTAGTGAGCACTATGATTTTAGTTAGCAAGCTCTCTCCAGATGTACAAGTTAGCCATGGTTGCGTAGCCTTTTGCTGACATTAAACCCAACAGTAAGCCTAAATGACCTAAATATCATAGCATAGTCGGGGTGCACAATTCAGAAAATGTCACGATTCGATTTCGATTTTCAGGCTCAAGATTCGAATCAAAATCGATCTAGGATTCAAAAATGATTCTCGATTCAGAGAACAATTTGCAGTATAGTTACTTTTTCCATATGATTTCAGTAGACATACAAGAAAAGAAGCACAACAAATTAAATAAGTTTAATTCTACTCAATGTCAGCTTATTTGGGTAAGATGTATTGTTTTCATTCTGTCCACTCACAAGGATGGGCAACATAAAGTTATAATTTTGACTACAATATTTACTATAACCCTAGTCTGGTCTTTTAAGATGGAACATTAGTCTGGGGAGGCTGCGCTTTGTTTCTACTGCAAAAGAGGCGTGGTCAATAATGGGCATCGTTCAAAAGACTCCATAAGCAATTGACACAAGCGGGGCTAGTTGGTAAATGAAACTTTTACCAGAGCCAGTAGGTAGAATCACAAACACGTCCTCCTTCTGTATGAACTGTTCCAGGGCAAGTTTTTGTTCTGTTTTCAAAGAAAACTTGCCTTTAACATCTTCCAAAACAGAAGTGTGAGTGTGTACACTGAACTGCTGTTTCACGTCGGTTGGAGCCATGGAGCTCATGGAAAGACATAGCCTGACTCTCGCCAGACCCTTGTAGTTCCGCCATGCTCCACCAGAGGCGTTTCGCTGAGCTCCACACAAGGGTCTGGACGCAAGGGCAATCCAAACCCCTGCCAGTGATCAAAAAATGAGCAACCAATGTTTGATTCAAATAACAATGGCGGCACGCAGCGAGGAGTCTTGTGCTGACATTGATTCTGCTATTTCAACCGTTTTGTCGAATCTATAGAGTATTCATTCTTTAAAAGATTAACAAAGAATAGTTTTGAAGACATTTATTGGTGGCAAGGATGTTTTTACTCTTCTTCCGACCGGGTTTGGCAAGAGCTTGAAGAAGCCTAGCACGTCATTCAAGATAACAGGCAAGTGGTTTATCAAATCACATGCGAGGATGTTTTACAAGGACCCGCCTTCATAAATACATCTCCTATCGAGAAGTCCCAGATCCTTGAATCTGGTGCAGTTTGGAGTGTTAATATTATTATTAGGAATGCTTAATCTCAAATTATGTGAAAAGTGGAGTAGCCCCCATGTGTTGTTTGTTGCTTTTAAACACACACGACCAAACTGTCACCTTTCAAGCTGCACCGTTGCAGTCAGTTAATGTCCAGACAACACCTGAACATCCAATCAGCATTGATTGTTTACCTAAAGACTTCAAGGAACAGGCCTACAGGCACTTGAACACCTGTCTGAGAGGGGACTGCCTTTACAGGCATGCTGAAGATGAAAGAAATCTGTCTGGAACTCAGAAAGACAATAATTGAGGCCTAAAATATTGAGAAAGGTTATACTAGCCCCTTTCACATTTAGAAACGATACATTAGCGTTTAAGACATTTCACAAAGTGAAAGGTAGACGTGTTTTGGTCCCGGGGTTGTTTGAAGCCGGTTTCAGAGGCGAGTTATGGGAGGCGTTGCCTAGCAGCACGTCACACGCAATTTGGGAGTGAACAATAACGTTAAGCATGCCTTGGACGTCGGAGATAAACTGATAAAACACAACTGTCATGCTAGTGCTACTTGGTTTAGTTTCCAAATGATGGCGGGCCACTTGTTATGTTATTTGAATGCCAAATGAGGTCCTTTTGTCTGTTGAAGTCATATTTTAGTGTGTTGAGTCGTCCTGAACAACTGCTCTGACAGTTAGCTCGTTGGCTAGTTAGCTAGCATTAGGCAAACATTCTAAAAAGACGTGCTGGCAGCAGACGGTTTTGGTAACCTAGCAACAATAAACACTTGACCTAAGTGCTGAGAAAAGGAGGTTCAGGGTAGAGGGCTGCATTGGGACTGGGACCCGCCGGGTCCCGCGGGACCCAACGCAAATCTTGCGGGAACGGGCGGTATGAACTTGACTGCGGGCGGGAGCGGGCGGCAGAAAAAAAACTCTGCGGGATCGAGATTTAGCATAGCAATAAAATGGAGAGCATAATTGGAGTGGAAAGCCTAGCCTAGCCTTGCCTCCCATTGAGATACAGTGAGGGTTTAATTGTTTGTCGTGCGTGTCTGTTGCGACTGTCATGAGGCAGAGGAGCTGTGATGCGCCTGGCTCGCTCCATGCCTGATTATTTTTATTTCTTTCCCGATATCTCAGACAGGCGTCCGTCATTTAGTACACAATGCACTGGGGGTGTGCAACACAGCCTAAGTGGCTGCATAAGTTGCAAAGACGCAGTTTTTATAGCCTAATGATTAAACGAAGTTCTAGCCGTGAACGGTCATTCAAACACAGTTGTTTTCTATTCAAGCAGCTGTTTTTTTCTCTTGCGGGACGGGAGAAGATACAAAATCAATGCATGCATATTACAGTGCGGGCAAAAATTATCAGAATTTCGCGGGAGCGGGCGGGACTAAACATAAACATTGCGGGTGCGGGCGGGACTGTAACACACACTTCACGGGTGCGGGTGGTAATGGTCAGAATTTCTGATTATGCGGGCGGGATTGGGATGAAGAAAACAGTCCCGCGCAGGGCTCTAGTTCAGGGAACTCTCCGCATAAAAAACGCGATTGTTGGACACAGCCATATATATATGGACACAGCAAAGTTGTCTTGTCTCTTGTGTGTTTCCTGTATTTTAACCTCCTGCCTTGCCAAATACGTCATCAGTCACACACCCCTAATAGCGGGGCTGACCTCTGTTCCCTTCATATTCAACACGCCTCGGCAATAATACTACCCCCCGAGACGGGTTCGATTGACGAGGCGGGTTGACTCCCCACCCCGTGTCGTCAGTGTGAAAGGAACAGCCTTAACGTTAAATTCGGCTGATTTAGCGTTAAATTCGGTGAATGTGAAAGGGGCTACTGTAATTTCTAGATGCTTCACAGTCTGTAGAACAGCCGTGCAAGGCATCATTACAAAGAACAAAGAGATCCAAGTTTGTGCTTAACAAAAAATGAAAATGCTAAATATCTCAATCTATAGAGAGAAAAATCTTCAGGGATGTTAGCAAGCATCCTCGCACATCCGCCAAAATGATAGTTGCTGACCTTGAGACCTCTGGGTTAGAGAGGGCTTTTATTGTGGAGGCCTTCAAGGTCATCGGCTGAGAAAAAACCCATTACTCCAAAAGGGGCTCTTCAAAGTCAGACTGAACTTTGTCCATGCACATTTAAAAGCTAAAAAGGAGTTTAGGGAAAACTGTCCTTTGGCCCAATGAGATCAAACTGGAGCTGTTTGGGCACATGGATGTTGCCTATGTTTGGCGAAAAAAAGGGAAGGCCAACAACCTTAAAAATACAGTTTCAACAGTGAAGCATGGTGGTGGGAGCATCATGTTATGGGTATGTTTTGCTGTCTCAGGCACAGGGAGCTTTGTTGAGGTGCATGGGATCATGAAAACGAAAGATTATGTTGACCTTTTGAGGGATAACATCAAGACATCTGCTCTTAATCTAGGCTTAGGTCGCCACCAGGTCCTTCAGCATGATAATAACCCAAAGCATAGTGAAAAGTGGTCTAAAACGCCCTAAAGGATATCAAAATCAAGATGCTGGAATGGCCTACAAAGAGACCAGACCTCAACCCCATCCAGAATCTGTGGCACGAGTCCATACAAGAAAACCATGCAGTTTGGACAAGCTGGAGCTAATAAGTGCTTAAAAGATATGTGCCAACCTAGTAAAAGACTATTCAAAGAAGTTGTTATCAGTTGAAGCAAAGAAAGGCTACACTATTGACTATTAACGGTCAGGGGGCTAATATTTGTAAACTACAGTATTTAACTATAAAGCATTTCCTAAAGGAAATACCAGGGCATGAAAAGTAATTGCAAGGATTATGCTAGGGTACTTAAAGGGATTACTAAGGTGTTGCTAGGCTAAATAAAGTGGTTACTATTCTATAAAAAGTGGTTACTAGGTTGGTTGCTAGGGAAATCACGTTGGTTGCTAAGATGGTTGCCAGGGTGTCATAATGGAGGAGGTTGCTACGTTGTTACTAAGTAATTATAGTGGTTGCTTTGCTATAAAAAGTGTTATTTCAAATATAGTTTTAAAAAGTTATTGAAATTGGGAGATATAGAGAGAGTGATAGAGAAAGAAAGTGGGGATGACAAGTGAGCTATCCAGTTCAATGGAGAGACACAGGCTGTGTCCGAAACGGGCAAAAATGCTGCCTTCTAAGATATCTTACAGGGGAGCGAGGCATCGTGTCACGTCCGAAACAAAAACGCTGCCTTATAAGATACCTTCGTTTTGCCCAGTTTTGAAGGCAGCATAGATGTATCCTTCATGCTGCCTTCAACGTCCAAAAGTTCTATTCTACTATGATGTCAGTGAACGGTAAAATGCTTCCATTCACCTCTTTGTATTTAGCTTGCAAAAATCACAATAAGTCTGTTTACACATCTAAAGCATGTTATACTTCAAATTTCGACTCCTCTCCTACACAACACCATCCGCGGGGTCTTAAAGGGATATTCCGCCATTTTTGGAAATACGCTCTTTCATCTGGCGTAATAATCAAGGCAACTTGCAGACTACTGGCACTACTACTGCTTGTTGTCTATGGGGACTATTTTCAGGTGCTGCGTACGATATTACTGCGCCTATGGTACGTTTGCAAGTTGCCTTGATTATTACGCCAGATGAGAGTGTAGTTCCATGTCAAATCAGCCTAGAAAAACGCCAGGTTTCATTTTCAGTTGGTCTTATTGCACTTTCTAACTTGAGAGGAGACACATTTTAAATGGGAAAATTACCAGAAATCTTTGTCACTTTTAAACATGAAGCTAGCAGGCGAGAAGCTAATGGTCTAATCCGATTCAATGATCTATGCTAGGCTGAAGCTAAAAGTTGTATCGCCAGACTCACAGAATGGCTGGATGAACGGGAACAAGGTAAATATTGATTGTTTTGCTCGAGGGAAGGTGGAAAATGAGCGTATTTCCAAAAATGGCGGAATATCCCTTTAAAGGGATAGTTCGGATTTTAAGACACGAAGTTGTATGGGTTCCCTGTCAGCAACGTAGTGCATCAGCACTGACTTACCCCCGACAGCGTCCTGTGAGCCGAGATCCAGCCGGTTTTTGATCGTTTTTGATGCCGGACTATTTTCTTCAGCAAGTTTCTGGGGTCACGAAAGTAAAGTGTTTTTCTTCTCAAAACCATATGCGTTCAACAGAGTGATATATTTGCACCACAAAAACGTTGTCCAGCTGTCAGTAGCGCGCAGTGATAGGAATCGCGAAAAATAAGTAAGTGATAACGAGGTTTGAATTTTTCCTGGACAACGTTTTTGTGGTGCAAATATATCACTCTGTTGAACGCATATGGTTTTGAGAAGAAAAACACTTTACTTTCGTGACCCCAGAAACTTGCCGGACTACTTTCTTCAGCATCAAAAACGATCTAAAACCGGCTGGATCTCGGCTCACAGGACGCTGTCGGGGGTAAGTCAGTGCTGATGCACTACGTTGCTGACAGGGAACCCATACAACTTCGTGTCTTAAAATCCGAACTATCCCTTTAACAAGTGAACTGCGTTGGCTGGTCAGGTTTCTAAAGTATTTCCAGAAATTGTCCGGTCATTACACATCAGTGGCAAATAATTTGCAATGACTAGCATGCTAATAGCGATTTACGCTAACATACCTAAAGCACAGCTGACGGTAACATACCAACGGTGTTCTATGTTGATATCTTGCTAGGCTGTCCGAAACAGAGCTTTTGGCTGCTACCTTGTTGCCTTCTACGGCAACTCACTCGCTAGGCAGTGAAGGCAGTGAGGCAGTAGGCAGCTGCCTTTCGTTTCGGACACAGCCACAGAGAAGAGGCTGCAGTCAGTGATGGAACACAGGCATAGTTGATTCCATTCTATTTCTTTAACTCATTGGCTGCCAGCCATTTTCAGTGCAGAGCGCTCCATACTGCCAGACGTTTTACAGCGTTTGACTGTTTATTCAAGATCCACCGAACGGTGTGCTTTATGACTATGTAAACACTGAAGGTACCAAATGAAAGAGTAGACTCTCTTCTTTCACCAGGACAAACGGTTTGTTTCTATCGTTTTACATTCTTTAGTAATCGTCAGTAGAACATGGGTTAGTTTGGCTAAAAACACCCGTTTCTGACCAAAACACCCTTTTTGTGAAAATCAACTTTTTAACGTTAGCGTTTCAGTAGTATGTCAACCACGATTGCACTGTTATCTCGTCAGTCTTGTCAAGGCTGCTAGGGACTGATGGTCGCTATAGACTCTGAACAAGACATGGGTGTGTTCTTCTAACATCCACCGCATAGCCTACTGTCATTATTGACGTGGGTGTAAATGCTGGTGTTGAAATAAAGTTTTGATTTATTTTAGCCATGTTGCCCTTTAGGCCTACTTCGTTTTTCAGCGTAGCCTTCCGTAGATTTTAAATTTACCCCAAATCTGCTAAATCTCTCGGATATTCTATTGAACTTTGACTGGGATGCTTGACTGTTGGCCTGGCATGCAACGCCGATTTGCACAGACAGTAGCCGACCATGAAGTGTTAGTGGCAGATTTTTAAACATTTAAATATATGTTTGCCATAACACGATATGACTTACAGGGCTGCCAAGTTTCATAAAACGGTAAGCGTGCAGTTTATTTGACCCCACTCTCAAAGTGTGACACTTGGCAGCTCCGATTAGAGTCGCTTTTTCAAGTGTTAACTGACCAAGAGGAGAGGCAAATAAATGTTACACAGCTCTGCAACAAATATAGGACAATGATGGGCTTATAGCAGCCTTACAACAGTAGCCTACATGTTAACTTGGAAACTAAAGCAGAA
Organism: Sardina pilchardus; assembly: GCF_963854185.1. Taxonomy (NCBI): domain Eukaryota; kingdom Metazoa; phylum Chordata; class Actinopteri; order Clupeiformes; family Clupeidae; genus Sardina; species Sardina pilchardus. The sequence continues at coordinate 13,816,247 of NC_084994.1, read as the reverse complement.
ACAGCGAATCAACAGTGAACAAAATCTAGCAAGTAGGAGAAATTTTTAAATGTGGGACTCAGCGCTCAACGCCAAGACCCGCCTTACGTTGCTTCTGATTGGTTTATATTGCGTTTTGCTCTCTGTGGTTGGTTAGATTTAGGCCCAAAGGACTGATGGATTAGCCTGGAAAACCAGCGCCAACTGCTGGGCGGCAAAATGTTTTGCCTGCATTTGGGTCTGGCCTCGGACCATTGAACATTTTGAAAACACTGCCCTGAATCTGGCAGATGGCAACTAAACCAATCACAACGCAGAGATGTGTTTTGAATCAACGCGGGCGGGGCAGAGGGCTCTGGGGCGGGGTTTTGAGGGAGCGTTGGCCTAATAGGCACAGACACGGTTTGAAAGACAACGGGTTGTGCTCATCAACAATGTTCCGTTGTTTCCATTCATCGAGGCCAGACTAAATTAGACATCCAATCCATTTAGGCTGGTTTATCAGGCTACTGATGGATTGGTTATTGCGGTCAGTCAATCAGAGTTGCTCGAACTACGGCAAGGCAAGACAAGGACCAAAGTTTATTATCCTGAAAATAATATATAGCCTACTGAAAGGGGAAAAATAAGTGTGAGAAATGTCAAGTATGGCGTGTTGTGTGAGAATGGGTGAAATTGCGTGACTGTCACGTTCAATTTGGCCAATGGTCTATGGGGAAATTTTGATAGTTTTGAATTAATAGTTTAAAAAGTATAAAAGTTACAAAGTTGAAATATACATACCTGAAGTCACCTAAGTAAGACCTACGCAGCACAGTTTGAATTAAGTTTCTACATTAAACGGTTGAAGCTGAAGTAGACGCACAAAAAGCGTTAGAAGAAGAATAATGACCTATAAGAATAAATCGGATAACAGTAGAGTGCTTTTTCATGCACTCTAATAATAAGAAGACTATAATAAGAATCATTTGGAAGAACAGTATAGTGCATTTTCATGCACTGTAATAAGCCTATATGCCTAGACAGACGTTTTGGAATTGTATGAATCGATTCTGAATTGGTGGAGTTTGAATCGCGATAACAGCGCAAATCAATTTTTGAAATTCTATGAATCCATTCTGAATCGGCAGAGTTTCAATCGCGATACTGTAATCACTAGACTAGTACCCATGTAACCAGACTAGTATCTCCCTGAAAGGATATCTAGGTGGGTGTGAACAGGCAACAAGATTACAGGAATCTTAAAAAGCAACATTTATGCCAATGCCATGCCAATTTCATCCAAAACAAGGACAGTGATTAAAAATATAAACATAAACATAACTATAAACATGAGAGATGCGGTCAGCTAGTAGTCTATCTATAATGGATTGGAATTGAAATCTCTAAATAAATGTTTTTCATTTTCCAATAAGCTTGTCTTTTTTTAAAATGCATTATGTTACACTTGCATCTGTGTTCATAAAAAAAAGCCAAAACATTTTTCAAAAGTTACCTTTAAAGCTTTACTCACCAAACTCTCTTGGACGCTTTAACTACAGGAAGCATTTTTTTAAGCCCTTGGTCTGGGTATTTCTCCAGATGAAAATTGTCTGCATGACATAAGAAATCCAAACATTTGAATATTAAATGTCATCCATGGTGTCCACTACAGTGGACAGATATGCAAACTTAATTTAAAGGAATACGCCACCCAAAAATGAAATTAAGCTAGTCTCGGTCACCCCCAGAGTTAGAACAGTGAAAAAAACCCGGTTAAAATCCGTCCGGGCATTCTCCTGCTTTGGGAGCAGCGATGTTAGCTTTAGCTTAGAACAGTTGCTGTAGATGAAGGGTGTCAGTGAGCACGTCCTCCAAAAAAGTGACCGAGACGTCTACATTTTTTTCTAAATATATCTTGGGAGCCGTGTGTTCAAAACGAGTACAAATCATAATGCAAAATCGAACGAGACTATTACCTGGGCAGATCTTTACTTGGAACTATTTTCAGCCTCATCGCCGACGAAGCACCGCTAGCTAGGCGCAAAGTTCTCACGTAGCACCACTTGTGAAGTTCCAGTCGAATCTAGTTGGGAGTTTACAAGACTGCTACGTGAGAACTTTGCGCCTAGCTAGCGGTGCTTCGCTGTAGACGTCTCGGTCACTTTTTTGGAGGACGTGCTCACTGACACCCTTCATCTACAGCAACTGTTCTAAGCTAAAGCTAACATCGCTGCTCCCAAAGCAGGAGAATGCCCGGACGGATTTTAACCGGGTTTTTTTCACTGTTCTAACTCTGGGGGTGACCGAGACTAGATTCATTTCATTTTTGGGTGGCGTATTCCTTTAAAACTACTGGATTTGCAATATTTACTTTAAACCATCAGTGAGGATTCTCCTAAAACCTGTATGTACTGTGTGCATAAACATTGTCTTAAATATTATTTGTAACTTCAAATATTTGACAATCGTGTCGTGTGTGTGTGTGTGTGTGTGTGTGTGTGTATGTGCTTGGGGTTTTGCTTGCTGCTGTGTGGGTTTCGTGTTGTGCGCGGTGTGTGTGCGGGGGTGTGGCTGCTTCTCTGGCTGGGTGTGTGTTTGGTGTGGGACGTCTGTTGTTTGTGTTTTGGTTGCGTTGGTGTGCATGTACGTGTGTGTGTGCTCGGGTATGTGTGTGGGTGTGTGTGTGTGTGTGTGTGTGTGTGTGTGTGTGGGGGGGGGGGGGGGGCTCGGTCTTGCTTTGCCTACTCTTTTTTCCCATGTTATCTACAGCTCACTCTTTGTCTATTGTACCACGTTCTGAATGACTAAACTTACAGTATTTTCTTTTAACGCACGTGGCCTTAATTTGCCCCATAAACGCACAAGTTTCCTGGAGGTGCTCAGAAGGGAGAGAGTGGACATAGCCATGGTCAGCGAATCCCACATGCTTCAGAAGGATGTCCATAAGCTGCAGAATAAACATTACTGTGTAAAGGCATATTCTTCAGCCTTAAATAAAACTAAAGGAGTTTTAATTGTTGTCCGCCGCAACTTTCAGTTTGCCAACTTAGGAGTTGGTAGTGACTCAGATGGCAGAATCACTTTTATGAAAACCATTGTAGAGAATAAGAAAATTGCCTTCTTGTCTATTTACGCCCCCAACAATTTTGATTCTGAGTTTTATGCACGACTATCTAACACTATGCATGATCTGGCAGATTACCGGTTAATTATCGGAGCAGACTTTAACGCAGTCTGGGACCACTCTTTAGACAGGACGGCGGTAGTTGAGGGCAGTGATCAGAGATCAGCGTCTGGTGCATTAAGAAAATGGGCACAAGATTTCTCAGTAATTGATATATGGCGTGTCACCAACTATAATCGACAAGACTTCTCGTTCTTTTCGGCAAGACATCAGTCATTTTCTAGAATAGACTTCATTTTTATATCCAAGGATCTCCTTGAAAAGGTAAGTACGGACATGCTACCTCTGGCCTTCTCAGACCATAAGGCTGTCATTTGTAAAGCTAATATTTCTAAATCTCATGACCGCGCTCCTCGCTGGCGTCTTAATACCTCTTTGTTGCGCAATGAGAGCTTTGTGAATCAACTTAAATCTGGTCTAACAGAATTTATATCATTCAACGAACATTCAGTTGAGGACACTCGCATACTATGGGATTCGGTGAAAGGTTACATTAGAAGTAACTGTGTATCGTTTGCGTCCAACTTAAACAAGACTCGCCAACGCAGGGTTCTTGAATTAGAACGTGAGCTCCAGCAATTGGAGTGTGTCATGCACAACAACGTTTCCCCAGACTCAATCATCCAACGTAATAAAATAAAAGAGGAGTTAAATTCATTAGTCCGACAGCGCGTTGAATTCCTTATTCATCGCACGCGTCAAAATCATTACTTTGAGGGAGCCCGTCCCAGCCGGTCACTTGCCATAAGCCTGCGCGCCAGTGAAAACTTCGCGCACATACCTGCTATTAAAACATCAGAAGGAGTTCTGGTAACGGACCCCAAATTGATTAACTCTACCTTCCGCTCTTTTTATTCCAAACTGTACAGTTCTGAGGTTCCACATGACTCCTCTAAACTTGATTTATTTTTTAAGAATTTAAATCTCACTAAATTATCGCCCCATGAGGTTGCATCCCTAGATAGACCTTTTACGATAACCGAATTGGAGATGGCGGTACGTAGTCTTAACAAAGGGAAATCGCCTGGGTTTGATGGAATTCCTCCTGAACTGTATTTACAACTTTGGCCGCAGCTCGGACCTCTGTTGCTGAACATGTTTAACCATGCCATTTCAATGGGATCCTTTTCGAGAGATGTTAACACTGCTACAATAACTTTACTCCATAAAAAAGGAAAAGACCCAAACGAATGCGCAAATTATCGTCCTTTATCTCTTTTGAATGCTGACATAAAGCTCTTTGCTAAATTGCTTGCATTAAGGCTTGAACCCCTTATGAATAAGCTAATTCACCCTGACCAAACTGGCTTCGTAAAATCTCGCCTATCTTCAGATAATGTTCGCAGACTATTGCATATACTAGAAGCTTCCGCTGAGGAACAAACATCTTGTGCTGTGTTATCCCTGGATGCTGAAAAGGCTTTCGATCGCCTTGAATGGCACTACTTATGGGCTGTCCTTCACCATAGGGGATTTGGTACCAACTTCATCAACATGATAAAAACTCTCTATGCTTCCCCTTCAGCCATGGTAATGACAGGCAATACCTGTTCTTCGTTATTTCCAGTGGGCCGCAGCTCCAGACAAGGCTGCGTTCTTTCGCCACTTTTGTTCATTCTATCGCTGGAACCTTTGGCTCAGATGGTGCGTCAGTCACCCCACACTCCTATAGCGGTTCATGGAACGGATCATTTCATCTCTCTTTACTGTGATGATATTTTACTATATCTTGGTGATGCAATTAATTCCACTCCACATATTTTGTCCATATTTAATATGTTCGGGAGTATATCGGGTTACAAAATAAACTGGTCCAAGTCGGCTCTCCTTCCTCTCAACAACACATTGAGGAAAGACTCTTTACCAAACGATATTCCAGTGGTTGATCGTTTTAAATACCTGGGCTTATCAATTTTTCCTTCAATTCAAACTACTGTTTCTTTTAATTTCAACCAGTCTCTTAGGCAGGTGGAATTCGATTTGGAGCGCTGGTCATCCATTCCCAATTCATTTAGAGCAAGAACTGCGATCATTAAGATGAATATCTTACCACGGGTCAACTATTGTAGCACAATGTTGCCCTTAGCACCTCCTACTGGACATTGGGAAAAACTCCATAAATTAGTATCTAGGTATGTCTGGAGAGGGAAACGGCCACGGATCAAAATGTCCATCTTACAGAGGCAAAAACTCTCTGGAGGTATTGGGTTCCCAAACTTCCAGTTTTATTTCTGGTCCTTAACTCTTCGTCCTCTTCATACCTGGCTAAATCCTGATGCACAAGTAGCTTGGCGCTCTTTGGAAGAAAATATAGTAAAACCACATAGGCTTCAGGATTTAATATATTCTAACATCCCACTTAACAAATGTAAATCCAAGTTTGGTTCAATAATCTCACATCTTCTTGCCACATGGAGAAACATGGAATCACACTCTGACAGTCACTCAAAATTCCATCCTCACCTTCCTTTATTTAATAATTATGCCCTTTGCTTGGGTGGTCACCCGATTTCCTTCCATCAATGGAGCAGCAAAGGGATCAATACCCTCTCTGACATTACATCAGAGTATGCACTCAGATCTTTTCAAGACCTGAAGTCACATTTCAATCTACCTGGTACTTCTTTTTTCTTCTACCTACAACTCCGCAGTGCCTTACTGGCATATGGAGTCCCATGGGGAGATAAGTTGGAGCCCCATCCGATTCATAGAATTTGTAGTACTTTACCTACCCGAGGGCTAATCTCCTCTCTTTACACATACATTGCTAAACGTGCAGATAAACCTCTGCAAGTTGATATTCACTGGAGCCATGATCTCTCAATTGCACCTAACACAATAAATTGGACTACAGTCTGGTCAAAGATAGTTTTAGCATCTCGTAATCCCAACCATCAAATGATTCATTACAATTCCATACACAGACTATATTGCACTCCTCGCAAATTATTTTTCATGAAACTTAACCCATCTCCCAACTGCCAGCTATGCTCTTTAGGAACAGCAGGAACTTTTGTTCATATGGTCTGGGATTGCCCTGGGGTGAGCGATTTTTGGAAGATGGTCTCCTATAAGATGTCCATAGTACTTGAGCGTACCATCCCCTGTTCCCCAACTATATTACTGCTTAGTGATTTTACTGATCTTGACCTCTCTTTGATGCACCAACGCTGGTTCCTGGTAGGCCTTACTGCTGCCAAGAAACTTATAGCACAGAGATGGAAAGCGCCTCATGATCTGTCCTATCAACATTGGGCAAACACAGCTATAGACCTGGCTAAACTAGAGAAGTCGGTGGCCATTATGCATGGAGCTCAGGCAAAAAACATCGCTTTATGGGCATCTTTTATTGATAACATGTCAGGATAATAACCAATGGCCTGATGCTCTCTGCTCACTCTTTTCCATTTTCACCTCCCATCATAATTTGCATACAAATTGTGGCAACTTTGTTGAGCTGTATCAACTAACCAAATCTCTTTCTTTCTGGGGCACAGGGAGCAAGACCTGGGGATGGGGGGAGTGAATGCGGTTGAATGTCGTATGTTGTCTTATTTGATATATGTTGTCTTATTTGTTGTTGTACATGTATTTCAGTTTGTTTGTGTGTCTGTTGTACGAACTATAAAACACAATAAAAAAATTGATAACAAAAAAAATATTTGACAATCAATGCGGTTCCAAACTGACCCACATGTGCAAAATAACAATAATATTGACATCAGCTGCATAATTGTGACAAAGGCAGATGTAGATTGACGTAAAAGGCACATCAAAAAAAGTATATTACAGAGGGAATTATGGATACCTCGTTTAGGTATTCAGTAAATCAGAAAACACTACCAGCCTTTAACCCTCTGGAGTCTAAATCCCCCCCTGGGGATTTGAAAAACACACCCAAAAAAAAAAACACACATCTCAATCTCTGCTATATTTTGTCCTAGAAACATTTAAGTGACACCATTAGAAACCTTTACTCAATTAGTTTCCAAATATATACTGTATGTTTTAAAAGACAATGCATCAATGGCACTTTGTAAAAACAATATAAGAAAATCCTCGGATTTCAGTCCTCTCACCTGCAGCAGGCCCATTCAAATTAATTTGCATTTGAAAGAGACACTCACTAAGTGACACATTTAGTCTGACTTTTTTCCAATTTGTAGTAAAACTACATAACATTTTTGAATGTTCTTTTTACTTATAAAGAGCCAACACAGTTGTTCACCGTTGGTTAAAACTTCAAAAGTCTTAGCTCGATATATTTAGTGTGATTTTTACCTTTGAACTTTAAAAATCTTTTTTTAAATAGTTGTGTTTATACTGAATTATAATAAAAAAATAATTTCATTACATCCACTTTACTCTCATATAATTATTGTGGAGGACCTCTAGAATATAACCACTTTTATTTTTTTTTCTAGAATATATGTGCCACTTTTGCATAGACTTTTTAGTTAGATGAAAAACTTAAAAATCTCAAGGTATAGCTGACTGCCTCAAAGTGCCTGAAAAGGCCCCGGATCTCCAAGTGTTAAAGGGTAACTGCACCCTAAAATATGTTTTTTGAGCTGTTGATTGATTGAAAATACTCATAAGGGGTACAACATAAAGCCTGCCTCAGAAATTTGCATTCCCATCATATCTTGCCATTTATTATTCATTATTTACACTATTGATTTACTATTTCCCTGACCATTTAGTATGGCACAATGTGTGTTCTTTTTGTGTGTTCATGTCCTTGTGATGTGTATGTCTGTCAACTAAAGAAAACAAAACAAAAACTAGAAAACGTAATTCCAGAAAATTACTAGTGCATGAAAATGCAAAAATGAAGAGGACTTTTATTTTGAAACAGTTGTGGGTAGAGGAAACAGTTGAACAGGATATGTAGTCTGAAGAGAGCCAGAAAGCCTGAGACAGAGGCTCCGTTCGAATCGGGAAAAACTGCTGCCTTCTAAGATATCTAACTAGAGAGCAAGGCAGCGAAGGCCGTTCGAAACCGAAAAAACGATTTTCGCTGCCTTCTAAGATATCTTAGAATTCCTGAATAACGGTCAATTTTGAAGGCAGCATCGATGTACACTTGAAGCTCCCTTCTACCCATAATCCTTTGCGGCCACGTCTGAATCTCTGTGTAAACAAAACAAACATGGCTGCCGATGTCGGTAAACGACTGCCGAATCTGTTGAAATGTCATTTGTGTGACGTTATTTAGCTTCGATTTGTGGAAAGTAGATTGAAAATAAATGGTTTACTACCTGGTTATACCATTGTTGTACCCACTAATAACGCCTGGTCTGAGATATTAGCTGCCAGTGAAACTATTTTATACCGTTAGCCTGCTAGCTTACGTAGGCTAATTTAGTTAACGTCAGGCTTTTGCTAACGTCATACCGTAGTGTTAACCAAAGATTCTAGAGTGCTACGCTCATTTTTAAACGACGCGTTTAATCTAAAGTCATGTCTAGTTAGAGAGCTCTCTATTTAGGGAGGGAGGCAGTAGGCAGCTGCCGTCCGATTCGAACGGAGCCAGAGAGTTGCTGCCAGGTGGCCTGGACACCTGGCATAGGATTCTAATTGCTTAATGACTCTATTGTGATATCAGAAAGGCCAATGTTAAGTCTATGGGGAAATTTTGAATAGTGTTTAATTTATAGTTTAAAAAGTATTAAAAGTTACAAAGTTGAAAAGTCATACCAACCTGGTCCATTAGTAGACCTACATTACAAAGTTTGAATGAAGCTTCTAAGTTAAACGGTTGAAGAGAAATTGCGTACGGAAAAAGCCGTCAGCGGAATAACAATAACTAGAAATGCAATTCCAAGGAATTACCAGTGCATGAAAATGCAATAATGTATAGATAAATAATGTAGATATGGTTACTAAGGTGTAGCTAGGGTAAACATGGTGGTTGCATAGTTTAAAGAAAGCTGATAGTGTGAAGGTAGACCGTTGAAAGCTTAAACATTGCACTTCTAACTGAACTAATGATTTCTAGCAGTTATGGTAAAAATGCTAACAAAGTTAACTATGTTAACAATGCTAACCAGGTTGATCAGCTAACTTAAAGGGATAGTTCGGGTTTTAGGACACAAAGTTATATGGGTTCCCTGTCAGCAACGTTGTGCATCAGCACTGACTTACCCCCCGACAGCATCCTGTGAGCAGAGATCCAGCCGGTTTTTGATCGTTTTTGATGCTGAAGAAAGTAGTCCGGCAAGTTGCTGGGGTCACGAAAGTAAAGTGTTTTTCTTCTCAAAACCATATGCGTTCAAAAGAGTGATATATTTGCACCACAAAAACGCTGTCCAGCTGTCAGTAGCGCGCAGTGATAGGAATCGAGAAAAATAGTGCCAGTGATAACGACGTTTGAATTTTTCCTGGACAACGTTTTTGTGGTGCAAATATATCACTCTTTTGAACACGTATGGTTTTGAGAAGAAAAACACTTTACTTTCGTGACCCCAGAAACTTGCCGGACTACTTTCTTCAGCATCAAAAACCGGCTGGATCTCGGCTCACAGGACGCTGTCGGGGGGTAAGTCATTGCTGATGCACAACGTTGCTGACAGGGAACCCATATAACTTTGTGTCTTAAAACCCGAACTATCCCTTTAACTAATGATTTCTAACAGAAATGTTAAAAATGTTAACCATGTTAACAATGCTAACTATGCTTACAATGCTAACCAGGTTGATAAGCTAACTTAGCTAATAATTTCTAGCAGTAATGTTAAAAATGCTAACAATGCTAACTATGCTAACCAGGTTGATTAGCTTACTTAGCTAATCATTTCTAGCAGTTATGTTAAAAATGTTAACTATGCTAACAATACAAACAATGCTAACTATGCTAACCAGGTTGATTAGCTAACTTAGCTAATAATTTCTAGCAGTTATGTTAAAAAGGCTAACAATGCTAACCATGCTAACTAGCTAACTTGATATTGAGGACTTTTATTTTGAAACATTTGTTGATGGGTATCTATGTTGGCCACTATCAGGAATAAAGAAGTTACTGTAGTAAAATCATGTTGGTTGCTATGGAAACGGTCAAAAACGCTTAATTTTAATGGTTGCTATGTTGGTTGCTAGGTACATGAAGGTTTCATGTAGTTGACTGGAGGCATAGTTGATGATAACTGACAGTTAGAATGGTTGAACAGTTAAACAGTTGAGTAGTTTCAATGGTTAAATGATTTAATAGTGTATAGAGAGCCGAAGTCACGCCCTTCTACTTCCGGTCTATGGGACCTATTTCACGATTTTTTATGCATGGGAGTCAATGGAGAGATTACAATTATTTTTTGGTCCCGTTCGAATTGGACTGTGCATTTCACATATGATGTGTCGAAATTTAAAAGATAATTTTTCACATTAATAAAGTTCTGTTTTTTGTTAGACATTAAACGTTATGTAAGTTTTGTGCGAATCCGTTCAGTGGACTACATTTCTCGTCTCAAACGATGCACGTCACCAACTAGCAAACGAGAGGCTGGCTAGTTAGCTAGCTATTATGCTAGTTAACGGTTACATCTTGCTGCCAGCTAAGTCACTTAACAGTAGTGTTTGTACAGTCTATGAATGAAATACAACTTATCTGATGTGTTTAATCCTCTGACTCATGATATTTTCATCGGCAAGGGCGAAGCTCAAATAAGACCTGTTGCTGGCGCCCGTGGCTGTGAATTGGTCTAACGTCACTAATGCGACTGATGTGTTTGTAGTCGTTGGAAACACGATCTTTCACAGTGTTGTAATTCACTAGTTACGACATACTTTTCAAATGTCTTTACATGAAAAATTTTTATTAAAATTGACAAACATCATATGGGTAATTCAAGGCACAAGACAATCGGGACCAGAAAATAATTTATATTTCTCCATTGACTGCCATTAAAAAAAAATCCAAAGATAGGTCCCATGGAGACAAACGGAAGGGGCGGGACTTCGGCTCTCTATTATTGCAGTGAGGACTTTTATTTTGAAACAGTTGTGGACAGAGGAAACAGTTTAACAGGATATGTGTAGTCTTCAGAGAGATTGTATGCTTAAAGCCTGAGAGAAACTGACAGTTGGTGCCCAGGTGGCTGACCAGCTGGGGTAACATTCTAATTGCTGCCGTGATGTCATAATGAGCAATGTTAAGTCTATGGGGGAAATTGTAATAGTTTTTAACTAATAGTTTAAAAAGTATAAAAGTTACAAAGTTGAAAAATACAAAGCCCACATCGCGTAAGTAAGACCTACGCGACATAGTTTGAATGGAGTTTCTACGTTAAGCGGTTGAAGCTGAATTGCGTGCATTTGAAGAAGAAGAAGAAGACGACTTTGGAAGAACAGTAGAGTGCATTTGCATGCACTCTAATAATTCGGTTATTAAGTGATGATGTAATAATGGGATAATAAATAGTTTTCCGGGTCCAACGGCTTTCAAACTCTCATGTTATTCTCCATAGACAGTAAAATAAACTATTATTTTCCACTATTCTGACTAGCCTTTAAGAAAATGTTCATCTTATACGGACTTGTTGCCTCAACCTAATCAAATCTATATTTTTCGCGGAAGCCTGAACGTTACCCATTCATATATCATCTGGCTGCATAGCTACAGTGATTACTTTGTTAAAGTTTAGCGATTTTGTTTTAAAACCGCTAAAACGAAGGTGGTGATGATAAAGTTTACAAGTAGCAAAACCCGTCTGGCTGCGCTAATAAACGTCTTTTCACAAAATAGCTGCTGGGTCCGTGACATCGGACTTAACAACCGAATAAGAAGACTTGGAATAACAGTATAGTGCATTTTCATGCACTATAAAAAGGAGTTGAAGAAGACTAGGAAGAACAGTACAGTGCATTTTCATGCACTGTAATTATAATAAGAAGAAGTCTAGGAAGAACAGTACAGTGCATTTTCATGCACTGTAATAATAAGAAGTCTAGGAAGAACAGTACAGTGCATTTCCATGCACTGTAAAAACCTCAGAAAAAAAACACAAAGTCTAAAGGCCATAGTCAGACAAAATACAGGTGTAGGCAGTGTGTGGTGGGCCTTTGTGTTGTGCCCTGCAATAAGAGGTACCACACCATGAAACACTACAAGAAGTGTCACCTGGATGAATAGGGATTCATTATCTCTATGGCAAAAGGCATGCTACATAAATTTGCAGCATCATCATCATTCCCGTCATCTTGCTATTAGTAGCCTATGATGATTTACTATTTCCCTGACCATTCAGTATAGTACAATGCTTGTTCTTTTTGCGTTTTCATGTCCTGGTGATGTGTATGTCTGTCAGCCAAAATATGAATAAAAATAATATTAATATTTTTAGAACAATATTTTAAAAATCATGAAAATTCAAAAATCTGGATGGCCGCCACCATATGATGTCATTATGACGTCATAATATGCAAATTAGCTGGATACATTTAAGCCCTACATGAACTTTGGGCCATCCTTAATATTTCTATAATTTACAGAAAGTCTATCTCTGATCACTTTTAAGTTAAAGCCTTTTGAATTGATTATGTCAAAATTGAACGTTTTAGGAAAAAAACTCGCCTAAAGGGTTAAAGAAAATCAGTCTTCGCCATGTTTTTTTGGAATAAACTGTCATATAAATCAGGCTAAGAGTAATATATTAACCAACCTCTCTGTAAAAACCTTCTAAACATGGTTAGGTATGAGACTGAAAACTCTGATGTATGTAAATGCTTCTGAAGTGGAGATTTTGTTCTCAGAGTGAGCGGAAACTCACTCCAAACTCCATTAAATTACATTAAATTACAGAAAACTTGTAATATATTTATTTTTCACAAGATCTCAGTAATTAGTGGGCTTGCTGTAAAGCAAAGCCCATTGTTCTTCTAAAGTTTACTTATTACAGTGCCTGTTCTTCCTAGGCTTCTTATTATTATTCCGCTTACCAAATTCATTTTTTCTATTCAGCTTGAACCGTTTAAAGAGACCCTATGCAACTTTTTCATAGTCATAAAATCACTCAGAGATCGTTGTTTTGCTTGACTGACCAGTTTCATCGAAAACAGTAATATTTCCTCCCGCCCCCAGTGTCCCTATCCGCTACTGCAACCTTGCAACTTTCTGATGAGCGATCGTCTTCAGTTTACTTCTGGAAGTCAGAGACGCGTAAGGAACAAGAAGAACCACGCTTGCAATTTATATATTTATATATAGCCTATATATGTATAAATATACACGCTAAAGCTGTCGGGGAAGCTCTGCAGAGAAATATGCAAGCATAAAACGAGCGAAAACGAAACCAGAGATGAAATCGCCAATCCTGCATAATTCCTCTTTAACCTAGAAACTTCATTCAAACGTTGCAACGTAGGTCTTCAATAGGGGAATGCTGCTATGTATTTTTCAACTTTGTAACTTTTATACTTTTTAAACTATAAATTAAAAACTATCAAAAATTTCCCCATAGACTTAACATTGGCCTCTATGACAACACAATTGGGTCGTTAAGCAATTACAATCTTATGCCAGGTGGCCAGCCCCACCTGCAGCAGCTCTCCTCTCTCTGGCTTTAAGCATACAATCTCTCTGTGAAGACTACATATCCTGTTAAACTGTTTCCTCTGTCCACAACTGTTTCAAAATAAAAGTCCTCACTGCAATAATACACTATTAAATCATTTAACCATTGAAACTACTCAACTATTTAAAGGGACACTTCATCGATTAGCATTAAGGTTTGTATCTTTAGAAAACCAGTCATGTTTTTGAATGGCCGTGCAACATTCCCTCAGTTTGCCTTGAGACGGGAGAAATATGGTTTTCAATGTTGGACTTCCTGCTTTCAATGATGGAAAAATCGTCATTTTACATCATTGAAAGCAGGAAGTCCTATATCTTTGATGAGTAGATGAAACCACAAACACTTTCCTTATTTTTCCTAGAGGGGGCGCTAGCGGTGGGACTTCACTTGCAGAAACTAAAATATATAGCCGCCATCTTTTTTGGAAGCTATAGGCTCCCAGTCTGTGGAGAAAGCTGATAAGTAACTATGATTTAATATTAAATACTAATTCATTGAATGCTGATATTGAAACTGATATGGCAAATGGGAATTCTGAAGATCTGGTATGTGAATTTGATGCACGAGATGACCTGTACGAGCTGTAATACAGAACAGAACATCAAGGCCTCCATTAAGGCCTGCAGCAAGCCTGGACGTCGATTAGGATCATTGGCTGTCGGTTAGCCTTTGCCTGGGCTAGCTCAAGCTAGAATGGACTAGAACTCACAAGGTCAGTTATCCTAATGTTATTCACAAGTTATTGCACAAATAGTATTAGCGATACTAATACTTGTTAAAGGTCGGGTATTCTAGCATATGCTGTCAATTTGCGGGACATTTGACATGGAAATATGTTAATTAACGTTTTGGTTTTTTTCGCGATTTTTTCGCTAATTTCTTTTAAAGACCAGCAACATTGATATATGGCCACAAGATTGAGTACAACATAAAACAATGATCGTTTTAATTTTAGAATCGTTATTAATGCCAAAATGTTACATTAATGAGTCCTTGTCTACTTCCTGGTGGTGCTGGTAAGGCAGTGAAAGGCAGGGAAATTCTGGGAGTTGTTGGATTTTATCCACATGACCCAAAAATGCATTTTCGGCTTTTTTCTCCCATCTCAGGGGAAAATGAGGGAATGATGCACGACCATTCGAAAATATGACTGGGTTTCTAATAATAAAAAGCTTAATGTAAATGGGTGAAATGCTCCTTTAACTGTTCAACCATTCCAACTGTCAGTTTTCATCAACTTTGCCTCCAGTCAACTACATGAAACCTCCATGTACCTAGTAACCAACATAGCAACCATTAAAATTAAGCATTTATGACCGTTTCCATAGCAACCAACATGATTTTACTACAGTAACTTCTTTATTCCTGATAGTGGCCACCATGGATACCCTATCAACACATGTTTCAAAATAGAAGTCCTCATTAGCAAGTTAGCTAGTTAGCATGGTTAGCATTTTTAAAATAGCTGCTAGAAATGATTAGCTGAGTTAGCTAATCAACCTGGTTAGCATTGTTAGTCTAGTTAGCATTGTTAGCATGTTTAGCATAACTGCTAGAAATGATTAGCTAAGATAGCTAATCAACCTGGTTAGCATTGTTAACATTGTTAGCATAGTGAACATTTTTAACATAACTGATAGAAATCATTAGCTAGGTTAGCTAATCAACCTGGTTAAATTGTTAGCATAGTTATCATTGTTAACACTCTAACCGCCCAAGGCGCCGTACGCCGACAAGCAACGTCACTGATTAAAACAGACGATAGATCCGAGTAGGGTGACAAATCTCCTTTGTACTCTCCACCACTAATTGGCAGACATCCAGAGCTTCGATTCAAGCCCAAACTTGAGTAACAAAGTTTTCAGGAAGTGCCTGTATTACTCGCGAGAAACACAAGAAGAAGACGCATTTCCTGTTTATAACGCGTAAGTAAAATGCAGAAGTTATGAAGTCTTGGTTCTGCCATTCACCTACTCTGATTCTGAAGGAGAATATCTGCCTTTTGCAGATTATGATCGGTCGTCCATTTGCAGTGACAGTGAAGATGCGTCTGTGAATGGAGGTGCGTCTTTGCGTGTGTACGTCAGTGTCTGCCTGCAGCAATATTGGTCAGAGGATTAAAATAAGCATGGTGTGCTAGGTGCCAGTGATAAACATGATGATAGTGTCTGTAATTGACATGGTACAGACAGCAGGGCTAGTAAAAATAGGGCTCTGGAGAACTACAAAGTCACCCGCAATAGGAACTGATTTGACCAGGCTACTTTATTGTATAGTAACATAGGGATTGTGGTAATACTAATAGTTTACTATTGTTGGTTTACATGTGACTGGTGACTGTGGTCCTGTTCGTTTGTTATGTAGGAGAAATTACAAAAATCAAAGTAAAACTGCTCAAATGTGTTCAACAACCAGTATTTACTAAAAGGTGCATAATTTGACGTTATTGCCATCCTGTGACGTCATAATATGCAAATTAGATGAGTAAATTGACACCCTTCTTAAACTTTAGTTCATACTCAATGATTTTCACATTTACAGTAGGACTTTATCTCTGACCACTTTCAAGCCATGGCCTTTTGAATTTTTTATGCAAAAATCCAAAAAAACCTGGGCGGTTAGAGGGTTAACATAGTTAACATTTTAACATACCTTTTAGAAATCATTAGCTAAGTTAGAACTGGAATGTTTAAGCTTTAAACTGTCTACCTTCACACTATCAACTCTCTTTAAACTATGCAACCACCATGTTTACCCTAGCTAAACCTTAGTAACCATATCTACATTATCTATCTATATATTTTTGCATTTTCATGCACTGGCAATTCCTTGGAATTGCATTTCTAGTTATTTTTATTATTAGTGGGCTTGCTGTAAAGCAAGGCCCACTATTGTTCTTCTTAAGTGTTATTATTCAACTTATATTCCTGTTCACCCAGTTTAAGACGCCTCTTCTCCTAGAGAGTTTGAGCTATCGACGCGGTTCCAACACTAAAAAATCAGGCCCGATCCGGTGTACATTGCTTGTTCATGTCGGATGGCTGCCGGTTGTCATTTTTCCGGTATTCCCGTTTTTCGACGTTTTTTGGTCCCATTGAAATTAATGGGGAAATTATTTTTTTGGTATTCTTCTGGCAGCCTGTGTTTTTTAAGCATTGTTGACATAATATAAGTCATTAGCTAGGTTGGCATTGTTAGCATAGTTAGCATGGTTACCATAGTTAACATTGTTAGCATAAATGCTAGAAATCATCAGCTAAGTTAACTAATCAACCTGGTTAGCATAGATAGCATTGTTAGCATTTTTAACATAAATATTGGAAATCATCAGCTTAATTTGCTCATCAACCTGGTTAGCATTGTTAGTCTAGTTAACATTGTTAACATAGCTAGCATTTTTGCAAGCCCACTCTTGCAGGTCCTCGGACATGCACATTTCTAGTTCAACTTATATTCCTGTTCACCCAGTTTTTTAAGCCTCTTCTCCTAGAGCGTTTATGCTATCGACGCGGTTCCAACACTAAAAAATCAGGCCCAATCCGGTGTACGTTGCTTGTTTCTGTCGGATGGCTGCCGGTTGTCGTTTTTCCGGTATTCCGTTTTTTCGCCGGTTTTCTGTCCCAGAAATGAGTGGGGAAATATTTTTTTTTGGTATTTTTCTGGCAGCCTGTGTTTTTTAAGCATTGTTGACATAAGAGAAGTCATTAGCTAGGTTGGCATTGTTAGCATAGTTATCATTTTTAACATAAATGTTAGAAATCATCAGCTAAGTTAGCTAATCAACCTGGTTAGCATAGTTAACATGGTTAACAAAGTTAACTTGGTTAGCATAGTTAGCATTTTTAACATAAATGCTAGAAATCATCAGCTAAGTTTGTTAATCAACCTGGTTAGCATTGTCAACCATTGTTAGCATGGTTAGCATTTTTGCAAGCCCACTCTTGCAGGTCCTCGGACATGCACATTTCTAGTTACATTGCATGTCAATGCAATGTACTGTTATCACTGTTCTTCTTCTTATAATTATTATTATATCTTCCGACCAAAATCAACGATCAAAGGCTCTAGAACCACTGAACCGTTTGACGTCATTCAAGCACTCCTACAAAGGTCTCGAAACGGAGATTTGTTCTATTATTTTTTCACATTTGTGAACTTTATACTTTTTGAGATATTTACGATAAAAGATTTTAAAATTCCCATAGAGTTAACGTTGAGACCCTTTGGCGGTAAAGATTAACTGTTACGTCAGTGCTCAGCTGTCAGTAATCAAGGATCTTTGATCCAAATGCCACCGCTGTAACAGCTATGAAAACATTCTACCATGCCACTGCTGTAGGCTAAACCAGGACGTTATCGTCTTGTCTCCTGCTACTCCTTACTTGATTTGTTTATCGTTACAGTAACCGGTTTGCTCTCGGTAACGTTATCAACAGCTAAAGACAATCTAACCTAACGTCAACGTAAACACTGTATTTAGCTAACGACAAGCAAGTTACTAGCAAGTTACAAGCAACTAGTTGCACGATTTAGGTTCAAGCCTTCTTACAGTCGTTTCTAGTACAAACTGCATTGCTATCATTTCACGTTTGTTTGTTAGCACGCTAGTCGTTTCAGCTATAGGACTTGCCAGCCAGGCATTCATTTAAAACTTTCGGCATCATTCACAAATTAAAAACCTTTGTTAACAGCGTATTGTAGGCTACATTCCTATTAGGACAATCACACACCTGGAAATACTTCGAAGAACATACTAGCTCATCCTAGCTAATATGTGTATCCTACATAAAATATCCTACATTGCTAGATATCCTACCTGTTGCTGCATCATCGTTTGGCGTTGTTTGAGATTGTAGCCTATTCCGTGTTCCAATGGTGTCTAAATCTATAGCCTATGGCCTACTTTTAACCTGCATTAGTATATGAAGGCTATGTAAGCTATCCTACCAGTCGTCACTGTAGGCTACTAAAGTGTCAGCTCTTGCAACTCGTTTTAAGTAGGCAACTTCATTTCAGTCTTTTAAAGAGTTATTTTCCAAAATAGCCTATATTCACAATTTTGATGCATTTTCATAAATCACTTTTTAAATGTGACTTTCCAAGTAATTTCAGTGGAATTGTAATTGGGTTATTGTTATTTATCTATTCTTCTGTGTAGCCTAGTTGTCTTTTAAACTATAGGCCTAATACAATGTTTTACACAGTCAGCAACCTTTTTGCATTTACATGCAATGGTAATTCCTTCCATGGAATTACATTTTCTAGTTAACTGGTGAAGTTTTATAGTGATATCTGCTTGTTAATTTTTTTGCCCTATTCACTTACAGTGGGTACGGGTTGAGAATGGACATTATGCTGCAGCAATCCCGCAGAGATCCCGTAGGCTGTCAAGCCAAACAGGAAGTGAGCTCATATCTTAGCAGCCTTTGCATCTATCAAAACCAAAGTTAGTATATGGACTCATGACCCAATTGGAAAGATGCCCAAAAAATAGTGGTGCAACGGATCATCACTGATCCGTGATCCGTTCGGATCAGTATCTTCGGTTCGGCACACACATGATCCGCGGATTGAAATAATAATTATTAACCCTCTAACCGCCCAAGGCCCCGTACGGCGACAAGCAACGTCACTGATTAAAACAGACGGTAGATCCGAGTAGGGTGACAAATCTCCTTTGTACTCTCCACCACTAGTTGGCAGACATCTAGAGCTTCGATTCAAGCCCAAACTTGAGTAACAAAGTTTTCAGGAAGTACCTGTGTTACTCGCGAGAAACACAAGACGCATTCCTGTTTATAACGCGGAAGTAAAATGCGCGATCGCGATGCACATATTGAAGCAGAAAAACGGCAGAAAAACGGCAAATGTTAAAAAAACAAACTCATGTGTTATGCAGTCTTGGGTCTGCCATTCACCTACTCTGATTCTGAAGGAGAATATCTGCCTTTTGCAGATTATGATCGGTCGTCCATTTGCAGTGACAGTGAAAATGCGTCTGTGAATGGAGGTGCGTCTTTGCGTGAGTACGTCATTGTCTGCCTGCAGCAATATTGGTCAGAGGATTAAAATAAGCATGGTGTGCTAGGTGCCAGTGATAATCATGATGATAGTGTCTGTAATTGACATGGTACAGACAGCAGGGCTAGTAAAAATAGGGCTCTGGAGAACTACAAAGGTCACCCGCAATAGGAACTGATTTGACCAGGCTACTTTATTGTATAACATAGGGATTGTGGTAATACTAATAGTTTACTATTGTTGGTTTACATGTGAATGTGGTCCTGTTCGTTTGTTATGTAGGAGAAATTACAAAAATCAAAGTAAAACTGCTCAAATGTGTTCAACAACCAGTATTTACTCACAGGTGTATAATTTGACGTTATTGCCATCCTGTGACATCATAATATGCTAATTAGATGAGTAAATTGACCCCCTTCTTAAACTTTAGTTCATACTCAATGATTTTCACATTTACAGTAGGACTTTATCTCTGACCACTTTCAAGCCATGGCCTTTTAAAATTTGTATGCAAAAATCCAAAAAAACCTGGGCGGTTAGAGGGTTAATAATAATGTCTGTGTGTTCTTTTGAAGTAACATTTGTGTCCACAAGGCATGCTTCTAGTCCCTCCATACAGCTCCCCTAGCCTGCCTGCGCGTCTTTTCTGCTCTCACACACGTTATTAGCGGTCATGCCATAACCAGCAATACATGGCTGCTAGTTTAAGTGCTGCACAAAGCCAAAAGCCAAAGCAACAACAAAAAGCCAAGGCAACAACAACAACAAAACTAAATAAACTATGTATTTTTAAATAAATGTAAAGATATTTCCCCCGTGCCTCTAACAGAACATCTTTTTAATCACATCTCTGCCTACAGCATACATACCTGTTTCGTCTTTAGTTTTTACTTGCTTCCATAGCCTCCTCCTCTTCCTCACTTGAAAAGAAATACATCATAATAAAGTATAGAAGTACTATAGTACAATGTTACAATACAATATTTCAGTCAACATAAACAGAACTCATCTCCACATTAAGGCGAGACACCACAGATGAATAGGGTAAAGATTTTAACTTAAAGATGTCTTCATGAAACTATACCAGTTGAATACTCACATAAATAGGAGAAACAAATGTATTGCAAGTTTTCAGTAATGTTATGTTTAAATATGCTAATTAGACTATGTCTAATTAAATATGCGCTAATTTGCATATACTGTGATGCAATTAATCTGACCATTGGAAAAAGTGAAATTGGAAATGCTTTGTTGTGTTAACTCATTGAGTGCCAACAACATAATATTGGGTTTTTAGCTCCCATGCGTAGAGTGCCAATAACGCAATATTGCGTTTTTAGCTTTTTTTTTAATTACGAAACTAGACACTCTAACTCACCTTATGTGTGATTTTTGGAAGTCTATCATGAAGAGAACTGATGTAAATGACGATCGAAAACTCATGAAATCTCACAATCCGGACATTTTATCTGGACATTATATCACAACGCACATTTGATTGATATTGCCGCATGAATTGTGTCGAATCAGGCACGTCAAGTCAATACAAGGTCATTTCGTAATTTTGTGGGTTTGTCACAAGGTGGCAGTCTCAACAATGGGATAGTCTATCCAGTGTTAGTTAGTAGATCAGTGCGACCGAGCATCGAGGATCGAGGAGAGAGTTTGAGAATTACCCCGGGAGTAGCCTAGGGCTAGGCTATGGAAGAGGTAGCCTTGCTGCATTACCTGCAGCGTGTTAGAGAGATTGAACTGTTATTGACATAGGGCGCTTTAAATACACGCAGGCTAACACTTCCCTTGATCATCATCACCAATGAGAATCTTTGATCATCACCATAGACCTAAAAGAAATGGACAAACAGACTCCGTTGTTCTCGATGGAAGGGGGCTGAAACAAAATTCCGTTTACTTTCCGTCGTACTGCGCAGACTCGTACTCAGTCGAAAACCTCTGAAATTGTTAACGTTCGTTTTCAATATTATTATTATCTGTACTTGCCTCTAGGTAATGCTTTACCATATCAAACAGTAGGCTACCATAGGCTACACGCATTTTCACTGATCTTGCGAATGACTCTCCGTCAGGGTTTTTGTGCAGACTCACTCAGCTTCTTATCCAAACATTACGGGCGAACGTTAGCTTCCCTACAACCGACATGCTAAAATACTTCTTTACGGGAAACCAACGTAATATACGGGGAAGAAGTGAATTAAT
The DNA here is from genome assembly GCF_963854185.1 of Sardina pilchardus. NCBI lineage: Eukaryota > Metazoa > Chordata > Actinopteri > Clupeiformes > Clupeidae > Sardina > Sardina pilchardus. Next base: position 13,794,296 of record NC_084994.1, on the reverse strand, counting down.
TTTGCCTTCGATACCCTATATAGAATACACAGAAGCTATAAGGGAGACAAAGGGCACATGTTACATGAAGTTATGGGATCGCAAAAAAATCTGAAATCTATGGCCGTCCAAGGGAGTTAGCAGAGCGTTGATCACCAGCTCATTTCGTGTTTCTACTTCCGGGAATATGCCTGCCCCCTTGATCATCACTGAGAAGTGCAAGTTTCTGCAATTGCATGCACATAGCAGCTGTGGCGGCAACATAGGTCGGCAGCAGGAAAGGTTCCGGCCGGGGATAGATATAGGCTACGGACATATGAATTCAGACAGCACAACAAAAAAAAGCCCCTTCCGTAAAAGTCCGTGAACATTGCGGAAATGTACGTCTGTCTTAAAGCGATTTATATCTCCGTTTCTAGAAGACAAACAGTGATTTTGATGAAAACCAGCAACTGTTTAACTTGGGATTTCTCGGGAATGGGGACACGTAGAAATAAACGGTTTTCACCCACTGAGAGCTCAGAGTCTCACCTCTCAAATGAGTTCATAACTATAAAATAGAATACGCTGTGGCTCTACAAAAATAGTCAAAAATGATCTAGCTTGCCGGCACTCTGGGACATAGCTCCCAAAAACAATGCAGCATTCAAAGTTAATATATCAAATTTAAAAAAAAAATACAGAGGGGATTATGAATATCTTCTTTTGTTATCCAGTAAATCAGAAATACTGCCAATTGGCTTTTTAAGCATAAAAAGTCATATAAATCAGGCCAAGAATGCTATATCAACAAATCCCTCTGTAAAAATCTTCAAAATATAGCTGGAATAAGACTGGACAGTTTGGTGTATGTAGGTGCTGCAGAAGTGAAGATGCTTTGCATGGAGTGTGGGGAAAAAATAATTTTGAGAAAACGGCCTTGAAGCACAGCCAATGGGATACAGTTCTAAGCCTAGACTCGCCTTTGAACTTCACACAAACAATACAATTTGGATCACGGTCACGATAGCACATCACACTTTAGAATGGGAACTTTTGGTGGAATTAGGAGAAATATATAGGCGCGAGTAGACAAAATGTCATGAAATAAACACCTAGATGTGCAAATCGGACTTTGTTGTTGTAGTAGGGTGGTAGAATATGTGCTAATGTAGCAAACTAGCACAAAATCTCAAAATTGACCGGTGCTCACAAAAACGATGTTTTCACCTGCCGTGTCTCGCCTTAAGAACACCAAAGTAATGTGTATAAATGAACCAGTTGACCCACGTATCACCATCAATGATGAGGCTTAAGAGAGTGTAAAATACATCATATATCTTGGTAGCATTGCACACATTAATGAGCACATAGAATGGATGAATTGACCATTGTAGAGAGTTCTCTGATGTTGCACTAGTATATATTCAACTTTGATTCATAAAAATGAAACTCAATTGCAATTTTACAAGCCCAATTAAAACCTTATATAGGGAACCTAAGTGACGCGCATCTACTTCCGGTCCATTGGACCTAAATCGCTTTGAAGCTTTGCTGGGTATCAGTTCATCCGGTGTAAGCAAAAGCTATGGTGATACGATTACAGTTCTTGAGGTAAGATTAATGTTTCACGTGTATCTATTATTTTAATTTTTATTGTTATCGTTGCCGATCATTGTAGTCACGTAGCTGCCTTGATTTGAGAGTAAAGTCAGTAGCCTAATCCTTAAAGGAGTCCTAGAATTCAAAACCACATTCACCTTGTTCCTGTTGAATTTAGGCTGCGAGCAGTGTCCAAAGGACAACACCAAAGACTTTACCGCGTCCCCCGCCTGCTTTCGTATGCAAATTGGGAAATAGAAACAGCCGTGTTGAAATGGTCCAATCTGAACAGAGCTCAGATAACACGTAATAGGCGCCCATCCCCCTTTAGATACACCCCCTCTCATTTGCATACCTTCGATTAATAATTCTTGTTAAACTGCTCTTACGATGCTAGTATCTAGATGTGGTCTATGGCAGAGATGTTGTAATGCTAGCGTTGTTACAGCTAACTTTGGAGAGTTACTATACGAAATGTACTGATAAAACTTACCAATCTAACACATTCATTCTGTTGGGGAATCTGCTGCACTTCATCTTCGTCAGAACCTTCTTCTGATTCGGTTTATGCATGTACGGCTGTATTCCTTATTTAAATCCATTGTTGATAGCTTTATCAAAGACTTTGGCTTTATTTACCAGCAGTAAACGTAGTTTCACTTTGCTCTAGCTTCAGACCGGTGGATTGAGCCAATCAACTTTCAGGACATATCGGCCAATCGACCAATCAGCGCGCATCTCATTTGAATATTCATGAACTTGCTGAGTGGGCGGGAAAACCAAACTGTTTCATTGCAAGGCTTATTTATGACCTTGTATTTGGCGATCTAGCAGTGCTCCTGGGGCGTTTTCAGCCCCACAAATTTACATATGACATTATTTAGGCTCAAAGATCAATTTGTAATGGTCAAAAAATGCGTTCTATGACTCCTTTAATATATAGAAGAACTTCAGCTAGCTTCAAGTTGGCTTGATAGTGGATATTCGACAGAGATTCAAAATATGGAACGGCCTTTCATTGACTATCCGAATATCCAATATCAAACTAACTTGCTAACATGTTAGCTAGCTGAAGTTGCTGCTACGTATAGCACGGGTCTCCTAACGTTAGGACTAACGTTATGTTCAGTTGTCGTTTGCAATATTAGCTTCATTGATTTGAGAGTAAAGTTAAATGACGTTATGACTGTATATTACTGCTACCGGACGAACTGATACCCAGCTGCTGACATCATGTGAAAAGGGTCTATTGTACTGTGCATTTCACATATGATGTGTGTGAATTTAAAAAATAATTTTCCAAGTCAATAAAGTACTGTTGTTCGATAGATTTTAAAAGTTATGTTAGTTTTGTTTTGTGCGAATCCGCTCCTCAGTGGAATACATCTCGTCTCAAATGATGTACTTCACCAACTTAATGAAACGAGAGGCTTCCCAGACAGCACGTTCAGTCTTGCCGCAGTCGGCAATTGGAGGGCACCAGCGGCAAAGGATCGGCAGGGGTTTTTCCCCATGCACATCAAATAAAACTTGTCAGTTTAGGAGGGCAAATCATCGGCGGGACGAGTCTACCCGACAGCGCACACTGGAGATCGGCGGAGGAACCATGAAGAACCATTTAGCCGATCCCGCTTCTTTTTTTTTTTTTTAAGTGCTGCCTGCTGCCAACGAGTAGTCCGTTCGTTGGTCCACATCAAGCCGGCTGTGTAAGTATGAAGGTACGTTGAGCTTGTGTAAAATCTGTATGCCGCAAATTATATGATTATTTAATATATGATATGATATATGATGATATATCATATTTGGTAAAATGTATAATACGGTGTAGATTATTAACCTTTTGAAGATAATAACGTTAGCAGCTAACGGTTACACAAGACGTTTCTCAAACTATCTGGTTAGCTGCTGACTTACATGTATATATGGCTAACTTAGGATAACACATAAGTAAACTCATTGTAGAAGTGTTTTAAATCAGATATTGTATCCTATGACGTCTGTTGTGGCTATAAAATGCTTTAACGGGATGTGTTTTTAGCAAACGTCAGGTAGCTAGCTAGCGTTAGCGCAAGCATAATTATCTTGCCACTTTGTTGGCCGTACACTGCGAAATAACAGGTAGAGCGGACGCCATGCCTGCAGAGATGGAAAATTCTCATTAATTAGCGGCTGTACCTAGCTGAACACTTGTGGTAATTAGAATCAGCTGGTTTAAGTGAATGGTTGGCATTTGATATGATATGTGGTAGGACTTTTACTTTCTGAAGCTGGACTTTTCCACCTCTGCATGTCTGTGGTGTGCTTGACTAATAAGTAAACTTGTAAGTTTCTTTATATGTGATGTATAGGGTCAGCTCTCATCCAAGGTTGCACACTCCAGTGATTTGAACTGCTGCGTGCTTGACAATTGCTGCAGTAGCCGTTGAAATCAGCTTCATACTGGTAAAAAGGGTCTGAGCCGAGCGCCCAGTTAACAGCTGTCGCGCAGCTCCCTGCAGGTGGCAAAATGACCTGGCCCAATTGTGGTTGCCACGACTCAGCCAAGGATGCATCTCAGCCGACAGCGCCGCAGGTTTTATGGAAGCGGCCCGGTCCTAATTTCGAGAAGGGCGCCGATGGCGCAACTCAGCCGACAGCGCCGGAGGTTTTACGGAAGCGGCCCGCGTGTAATTGCTAGCTGGGTGGCCACCATGGATACCCTAGCAACAAATGTTTCAAAATAAAAGTCCTCCCTAGCAAGAAAGCTAGTTAGCATGGTTAGCATAGTTAACATAGTTAGCATTTTTAACATAACTGCAAAAAATCATGATCTAAGTTAGCTAATCAACCTGGTTAGCATTGTTAGCAAATTTAACATTGTTAGCATAGTTAGCATTTTTAACATTACTGCTAGAAATCATCGGTTAAGTAAGCTAATCAACCTGGTTAGCATTGTTAGTAAAGTGAGCATTGCTAGCATAATTAGCATTTTTAACGTATCTGCTAGAAATCATTAGCCAAGTTAGCTAATCAACATTTTAACATGAATAGAAATCATTAGCTAAGTTAGAACTGGTATGTTTCAGCTTTAAACTGTCTACCATAGACTGTATGGAATGCACGGCAGAGAAAATGTATCGGATTTTATCGAAACTTAAGTAATCTTTGCGGTACGTCCATCGCAAGCGTTGATATCGCGATAACAATACATCTTAGACATATCGTGCAGCCCTAGTCTATACTGTATAGATATGCTAGGTGAACGATTTGTCTATTATGTTTGTTTGCTATCAAATTGGCTTTGTAATTGTGAACGCTTTGCATAGTGTACCTTTAAAGCAGCAATATGCAAGTTGTCTTGCATAGATACAACAGCTTTGAAGGTAACTTGAACTGCTTATCTAAAGCAGAAATACTCATCCATCATGTATGCCATTTATTTTGCTGGTGTTGTTTTATAACTTTAACACCTAATGGACATTTGAAAAGGGATATGTAGATTATTTTTGCATTCTTTAACATAAGATTATTTTCCCATTAAATGGTTCCCTTACCTTTGTAGAAAATTACCACAATTCCCACAATTAATGAAATGATGATGACAGACAATACAAATGCAACAGGGATTTTCCAGTGTTGAGTATATACATCATCTGAAAAACAAAATACAGAAAATGAGAGAAATCCAATTGCTGGACACACGCTTTGGTATAATAGCATAAGCCAAACAACCATGTCAACCATCATTCTTTCATCTTTCTATGCGAGTCTGCAGATAAAATTATCTGTGTTTTCTACAGTATAAGCAAACAGACATCATTTCACTTTGAAGCCGTTTGAATACAAATAGCATCTCAGGTGGCTCTGCAGTTAGAACAGACTCTCACAGAAGAGTGATCCCACCTTCGGAAATTATCTTGTCAATTGGTGCTTGCTTCAAATATGGCCATCATTCTTAACACTTTGAATGCTACGCTGTTTTTGGAAGCTTTGTCTCAAATTGCCAGCAATCTAGATCATTGTTGTTGACGATTTGTACAGCCACTGCTCTCTTCAAGTCAATCCACAGATTTTTTCACAGATTGAATTCAGGGCTCTGACTTGGCCACTCAAGGACATTCACCTTCCCATCCTTAAAGTGTAAGTCTGGTAAAAATGTAAACAAATGTGTTTTTCTGAATGAACATACATCAACTATGTAGCCATGGAAAAAGTATTTTGGTCACGCAGTACAGAGATAGCATGGGCAAGAGCTACAGCCCAAAATTGCAAACAGTGGGTTATAGTGAATAGTTTGTATACACTTTGCTTCAGATAGGGTTGCGATCTCAAACTGATTCTCAAAAATGTCACGCGAGATCTCGCTCGGGAGCATTGCATTCTATAATCGCGGACTTTCCTTGTGAGGAGCTGGAAGGGGTAAGTGTTCATAACAGTCTTCTTTTATAAATGTCGGGTTCGTGAACCAAGTTGTTGGTGCTTTGTTTTATATGCAGACACCTAGAGCAAGCTTCTGACGAGGTTTGGCATTGTTTTGAGCAATGTTAGTGGTTTAAAAATGTGATTTTGACTACCAGTAGTCCCTTCCGGCAATAGCTTCCGTGCTTACGTGTGAGATCTTGCGTGACATTTCTGAGGTTCAGATTGGGTTGATTGCTCTGGGTTAGTGTGTGATTCACCTCACTGTGTGTGTACTGTGTGTGTTCACTAATTCGGTTAAATTGGGTTAAATGCAGAGAAACGAATTTCCTTCACGGGATCAAAAAAGTATATATTCTATTCTATTCTATTCTTATGTGTAGACACCTAGAGCAGGGGTCGGCAACCTGGGCTCTGGAGCTGCATGCCGTTCTTTAGCGCCCCCCTGGTGGCTCATGGAGCCTCTTCAAAAATGTAGGAAAATGAATGGGGGGATATATATTTTTTTTTTTTTAAAATGCGGTTTTAATATGGTTTCTGGAGGTAGGAGGACAAACATTGTTAACGTTTTCCAATGCTGTAAAAATGTGCATAATAAATATAAGATTTCAACATTTCTGTCAAAGAAGATTTAAGTCATAGCCTGCGACACACGTTTCAGCGTGGCGCCGTGCCAGGCAGGTGGCTGTTGTAAACAAACCAGCGGGTGTGTCATGGGCCATGGATCCCAAAGGGAAAAAGGGAAAGGTTCCTGATGAGAACAGGAGATTCAAGGCAGAATGGACCGTATCATTTGCTTTCATCGCCAATGCGGAAGGATTGCCTGCATGTTTGATTTGTAACGGAAAGTTGTCGAACAATAAAAAGAGTCAATTTGGAAAGACATTTTAAGGGAAGGCATGCTAAATTTGCAGCCGACTACCCAGTTGGGACTTAAAGAAAAAGTGTGATTGCAGCACTTCTGGAGAAATTAGAGGAGAGCAAAGGTAGATTTAAAAAGTGGATTGCATCTCCAATCTCCACTACTGCTGCAAGTTTTGTTGCAACCGGAGAAATAATAAAGCGTGGAAAACTGTTCACAGATGGTGATTAAATATCAGCGCACCTGTTTTCTGACTTCAAAAACAAAACCGAGAAACAAAAGACATGCCTCTCTCCGCAAAGACGGTGAAAGAAAAGGCCATTAAAATAGCAGGCGACATCACCTATCAGCAAATCAAGGACATTAATTCAGCTCCAGCGTACTCAATTGCATGTGATGAGTCGTGTGATGTCATTGATATTGAACAGACAGCGCTGTTATGCAGGTATGTGAACTCTGATGGGCCGCAAGAAGAAATGGTCAAATTAATACCACTGAAAGGCCAAACACGGGGGGGAGGGATTATGTGAGGCTGTGCTGAAGTGTTTAAATGACAAAGGAATAAACACCGACCACCTGGTTTCAGTGGCTACAGATGGGGCACCCAGTATGAGAGGGTCTCAAAAGGGGTTTGTGACTTTACTACAAAAAGCCTTGGATCAAAATCTGCTTGCATTTCACTGCATCTTGCACCAAGAAGCACTCTGCACAAACATTCCCACTAGGGATGCACCGATCCGATATTTGGATCGGATATCTGCCCCGATATAAACAAAATAGCTGGATCGGGGAATCGGAAAAAATGGGCCGATCCGAATTTAATATAGTCTCAAAAAAAGGCTGAGCCATGACGCGCAACCAGCCATTCAGCGCTGCTGTAGCAGCAGCCCACTGCTGCGGGTTAGAGTGTGCCTCACCCACTGTGTGCTCTGAGTGTCTAAATTCATGGATGGGATAAATACAGATAGGCCTACCAAATTTATGTCATAGGATCAAAAGAATATATATACTAACCACAATTTGTCATAGATTAATTACGATCTTCATGCGTTTTGTTCCATTTAGGCAACACGTTAATGTGTAACAGTAAACAAAATAGGCTACTCAAACTAAACACATTGTCATTTTCATCTCATCTGTATAAACTGTTATTGGTATAAAGACATGCAAATGTTCAAATGGGCTGTTAAAAACGTATCATTTATTAGATAAAACGTACAACTTCTACCGCTTACCACCATTCAAACTCTGTGTGAACTAATCAGTTTATCGTGGGGAAACTGCGGGATCGTACCACTATGAGTAAATAGAGGGGTTTCACGGGTGACACCATTTTGGCAGGGGTGTTTCAATGTATGTTACTAATATGGGATTTTTATCTGCAAAATTGTTTTTTTTTACTGTGAACTTGAATTTGAATGCTGTTCCAAGTTGCTGCTGGTGTACAACTGTTTATTTTTAATACTAGTAATATAATCAATAATGATGATGATGATAATAATAATAATAATAATAATAATAATAATAATAATCGGTATCGGGACTGAAAAAGTCGGATCGGTGCACCCCTAATTCCCACCGAAGTGTATGGAGGTGATGAACCTTGTCATCCAGATTGTGAACAAGATAATTGCAAAAACATTAAACCACCGTCAGTTCCGTGAATTGCTAGATGAAGTTGACAGCGAATATTCTGACCTCCTGCAGCACAACAAAGTCTGCTGGATCAACATACACGTCACGTGTGAGCAGATATTCTTACTACATCAAGTCCAAATACCGCACCCCCCTCAAAGATGAGAGCTTGCAGTCCTGTGTTAAGATTAAAGTTTCATCTTACATGCCCAATGTTGAGAAGCTATCCAGTGAAAACAGAAGTCACATTAAACAGGTGAGAACACAATCTTTTCATAGGCACATATTTAGCAACAAAGTTTTTATAAAGAGATTTATGATTTGTGTCAGTATTTGGAATAACACTTAGGGATATCATTGTGTTTTATTGCTCAGGTCCGAGGATTGCTGCGCTTGTATTGTGCGTGTCTGTCTGTTGCTGAGATAAGAAGGGGAAAAGAGAAGAGGATGCTGCTGTGTTGTACCCTTGCACAGACGTAGGAACTTGCAGAAAACTTAAACTGTCTTATTCTAATTTTATGCTTTACATTTTCAAAAAGCTAAGGAACCTGCCTTTTAATTGCAGGCTGTTCTATTATTCGTTTGCAAGCCTATTTGTGTATGTTGCCACCATAAGGGGGAAAAGAGAAAAGGATTGTTCTGCATCATTTGCACTGACTTAACCTGGCTTACTTTCGTTTTATATAGCCTACTTACCTTTTCAAAAGGCTGCTGAGGTTTGAAGAGGACTGCATTTTATTTCATTGGGAAGGTCTGAAATTGCAGGAGGCCTATATGCACTTTCCTTTTTTGATTTTTGGAAACCTCAAAATGACACCAACAATCTGTTTTATTTACTGTATTTCTATAATTTCATCAATGCAACAAAATATAATATATTAAGTTAAACTTAAAGCACCAAATATCGTAGTAGGCCTACAGCAGAGCAGTCACGTGGTGTGTCATTCTCTCCAGGATGTGCTGCAGGGAAAACATTTAATCATGAATGCTCATTATCCTGTGTTGCCTTCATATAAGGCTTATACAAGGCTTTTAATTTTTTGCGGCTCCGGACAGATTTGCTTTTTGTTTTTTTGGTCCAATATGGCACTTAGAACATTTTCTGTTGCCGACCCCTGACCTAGAGCAAGCTACTAACGAGATTTGCCGCTGTTTTGATCAATGTTAGTGGTTTATGTGAGTTTGAAAGCGTTTGCTTGTATGCCCTATGCTAACCCACTGTTTGCGATTTTGGGCTGTAGCTCTTGCCCGTGCTAGCTCTGTACTGCGTGATCAACGAAAAATACTTCTTCCAAGGCTTAGTTGATGTATATTCATTCAGAATTGGGTTTTTTTTTTTTTTTTTTTTTTTTCAATTTTCGCCAGACTTACACTTTAAGCCACTGTTTTGTTCTTTTGTCGTGTTGGAAGGTGAATGACCTGTAAAAGAACAAAAAAGTCCGCACACAGTGAATGTGAAGGTGAATGACCTGCCCATCTTCAGCTTTCTAGCAGACCCCCCCCCCCCCCCCCCCCCCCCCCATCGCACCCTGGGTATCAGCACAAAATTACATCGGATATTTTGACATATAAAACAGATTTCACCTCGAACAATGACTTGAATGAGGGCATCATCATAGTCTGGTCCAGCCTGGATGAAGCATTTATAGTCTCCCTCGTCAGACATCTGGACACTGCGGAGTTTTAATGAAGCGTTGCCCATTTTCAGGTCATCTTTGAACAAGCTTGTCCTGTTAAAGTAAGACTGGATCTGTCTGCTTGGATGTTGGTCCTTGCCATCTTTATAAAGGTGCACCAAGGACGGCTGTTGATTCAGCCTGACCCATTCCACAGTCATCCCCTCAATACTGAGATTCGGCTTTATTGAGCAGGGAAGAACCAGGTCTTCACCTGACACAGCATAAAGAGGCTGGTCTGAACCAATAACCTGAAACAACCCTGTAAAAAATAAAGACAGTTAGGGAAGTTTCTAGTCTTGAATCCCATTGAACGGTCATTCATGCACCCAAATTATTGAATCCCTCATTGAACAGAATACACCAAGATGGATCAAGACCCTGGTTAGTTACACACTGCATGCACCTGCGGTTTAGATTCTCAAAATAGGGAAAGACCCCTTTCTGATAGTCCTTTGCCAAAATTGCAGTAAAAGTATGAGTATGTCAGGAGGGAACACTCCACTGTGGCTCGAAGATTATTGTTTAACATGCCATTCTTGTACCCCCAAAGTTTCAAGAGAATGTAAATGTGTGTTCAAGTAGTCACTAGAAGTGCAATTCCAAGGAATTACCAGTGCATGAAAATGCACAAATGTACAGATAGATCATGTATATGGCTACTAAGGTGTTGCTAGGGTAGACATGGTGGTTTCATAGTTTATGAAAGTTGATAGTCAGTTTAAAAATTGAATATGGATAGCTTGAAAGCCATTGATAAAAATAATTTAATGAATGTTGATAGACAGATAGTTTAATTGATGTTGATAAGTAAATCATTATAAATGGATGGCGATAGGTATATAGTTTAATGGATGTTTAATGTTTTGCTAAAGTTCTCTAGCAGTTCTGTTAATATTGCTAATATGCTAATCAGATTGCTTAGCTAATTTAACTCAAGTTTGTTAACTATGCTAGCAATGCTAACAATGTTAACCAGGTTAATCAGCTAACTTGGCTAATGATTTTTAGCAGTTATATTAAAAATGCTAACTATACTTAGAATGCTAACCAAGTTGATTAGCTAACTTGGCTAATGATTTCTAGCAGTTATGCAAAAAATGCTAACTATGTTAACAATGCTAACTATGCGAATCATGTCAACTAACTAACTTGCTAGTGAGGACTTTTATTTTGAAACATTTGTTGCTAGGATATCCATGGTGGCCACTATCAGGAATAAAGAAGTTACTGTAGTATAATCATGTGGGTTGCTATGGAAACTGTCATAAATGCTATGGAAACTGTCCTAAATGCTTAATTTTAATGGTTGCTATGTTGGTTGCTAGGTATGTGGAGGTTTCATATAGTTGACTGGAGGCATAGACCTCTGAAGTTCGCCTACAAAAAAGCCACCATCTTTGCCCAAATAAGGAGATCCGATATCTTGAGATTTTTTCTATGGGAAAATAACATGTTTTTCAATTATCTCACCTGTCTAACTCTCACGGGGATGATGACATTGGAAATGCAGACGTTTTTTGCTACACAGCTTTGTCCACTGCCGTCTAGTGGATAATGTGATCTTCGATAGGTGAAGACGGCACACTTTGCTACCCCAGAGCTAACTTACCATGCAACTTGCCATAGGCAGCCACCCGGATCTCCTTATATGGGCAAAGATGGCAGCTTTGGATCCTTTTTGTAGGCGAACTTCAGAGGTCTATAGGCTGTGTTCTAAATTGTTGCCAATTACTACATACTGCATACTGATCAAGTATAGGCCTACACTGTGTACTGCACACTACCCCCCACCCCTGTACGCAGTAGCCGTCACCAGCAGCACAGCGTACAAAATAGCCGTTTGAAATGGGTGGTAAGTACTAGTCGCATACTGATACTGATGTGAACCTAGCAAGCAGTATGCAGTGTGTGAAAAATTAGATTTTACTAGTTTGCAAAAGTTCCCCGGATGTTCTACTAATGGTGGCAAAATCGCCAGTGTGCAACAACTGCACACTTCTCAGATACTGCATCCCATAATGCAAAGCGATTATTTCCAGTTTCAGAAAAATTCAACAACGCTGGCGGACAGCGATAGGACAAGTATGGCAAACCGAAGGCGAAGAGTACAAATGTGATTATTAGTTGGGTGTTTTGGTATGGAACGTTTCGTGGCTTCTGTTATTGTGGAAGTTTTAGTACTTGTGTATGTGCAAGTGAAATAGCCCAGCTTATCCAAAGCGAACATGAACTAGCTGGTGCGCAATGGAAATTAATGATATTAAAGCTAAGTCGCTAAGCATCAAGCTTGTCTAGCTCTTGTTAACGTTGTTATTAACACTAGAAGCGCCGTGCCGTTCTGACCCACTTATACCTAGAAGCGCCGCGCCCCGGTCATTTGACCGCTTTGACGACCTACTAGAAGCGCCGTGCTGGTGTGAACTACTTAAAGCGCGGCGAGGCGGTCAAAAGACCGCTGAGTCCTTAGACTGGGAGGCTGTTACTTACACATAATGATAGCTAGATGGCGCTTCGTGCACGAATCAAATCATTTGGTCATAAATTTGTCAGATCGTGTTGTTGATAGTCTGTGGTTGTTTATGACATACAGCACGTTTGAGTTATCTGTTCATTTATTTGTGTTGATTTGTGTTTGAGGTAAAAACTCTGGAAGAGTTCTTGAACAAACCTTAAGCAAACTTGACTTTCAACTTTTTCATAGTAGGCCTATTTCATTTTTATAGGCTATTTCGTTTTTACATTTTGTATGCTACTTAGAAATGTTGGTTATTTTAAAACGGAGGCATATGCCATAGCCTACGCGTTCTGTGATTAGGAGCCTGACCCGACGGGAGGGGAAGGATGAAAAATGTCGACCCAACACCGTGTTGTTGGATCTCGAGATCCATAACCCGCAGTTCGAGTTCGGGCAGATAATCTAAACTCTAAAATGAATGGGTGGCTAGTTCTAATTCACTCCCCAAATTCACTTCTATTCATTTAATAGGTAGCCTATCTATGTTCGCGCATTTAACAGGCTACCGCGGCTACTTTCTAAAACAACGTTCATTCATTTAGGGTGAAGCATCTTGTAGGGTCTAGCTACCTCGGAGGGAGGGAGATAGAGAGAGCAGAAATGCTGAGCAGGCATAGGCGCGAGAAGTAGGCTAATTAAAAATGATGAGTGAAAAAGATATTCTCCGTTTTGCGAATGTGTAGGCTATGTTTCGATGTCTGCTGAAAAAAAAGCTATAGGCCTATTGTTTCTACAATTTAAGCTAACTTCTATGTGAATTCGTGATGTTGCATGTAAACAACAAACAGCCAGCTTACAGCCTATGCAGGAGGCAGAGAGAGGTGGTGGGGGTGGGGAGGCAGTTGTCAATGCCGCAGTGATGTCTGTAGCCTAAGATCATGTCCACGCGTAGCAAAACGACCCCCCCCACCCTCCGTGAACTGGTTAGACGTGTATGGGGGAGGGGGAATGATCGGATTCCAATAGGCTATGTTTGCAATGGATAGTGTGTTATGTATAGACCCCGAAGCCATTTGCTTTGAGAATAACGGCTGGCTGATGAAGTTAGTGGCTGGCTAGCTGGCTCAGCCAAAACCTAAACATGCAACTGAGTCCTGTGTAGCCTATCGTTTATTTTTCGCGTGTGTTATGATATAATTATTTTTAGATGCAAAAAGTCTAACTGGCTTAGCCAAAGTTTGTCAGATGGCGGCTCAATTTGGCTTAGAAAATTATTGGCTGGCGAAATTATTTTTCGTTAATGGTAAACAGTAGGGAGGAAAATTCTGCTTTCAGTGGTGTAGATAACCCCTCGGTGCACCTTTTGGTCTTGAAAACTATGCTACCTAGGCTCTATGGAAATATAAAGCTTATGTTCATATCTTTATCAGGATAATCAGGGTAGAAATGGCAATTTCAGTCATTTACAGCCATGAATTGTTGGATTTTTGAGGGTCTCTGAGAGGGGTCCCAGAACTCCATAACAAAAAACAGCTGGAGGGTTTTAAGTATATGGCTGTTCTTAGTTCCACATACTTATCACATATACAAAGTATGAGCCGATTTGGCCGACCCCCATCTTCCCACCTCTGCCTGGTTTTCTCATGCAATGACTCTTAAGCGTTTATGTGTTGGTTGCTAGGTATGTGGAGGTTTCATATAGTTGACTGGAAGCATAGTTGATGATAATGACAGTTGGAATGATTGAACAGTTAAATAGTTGAGTAGTTTCAATGGGTAAACAATTTAATAGTGCATTATTGCAGTGAGGACTTTTATTTTGAAACAGTTTTGGACAGAGGAAGTACTGAAACAGGATCTGTAGTCTTAATGAGATTGTATGCTTAAAGCCTGAGAGAGAGAGAGCTGCAGCACCTGGACTGGCCATCTGGCATAAGATTCTAATTGCCCTATTATGTCATAATGTAATGTTAAGTCTATGGGGAAATTTTAATAGTTTTTATTTAATAGTTCAAAAAGTATAAAAGTTACAAAGTTGAAAAATACATAGCTGAAGTCGCGTAAGTAAGACCTACGCAGCGCAGTTTGAATGAAGTTTCTACGTTAAATGGTTGAAGCTGAATTGCACGCACAAAAAGCGTTAGAAGAAGAATAATCGCCTATAACTAGAAATGCAATTCCAAGGAATTACCAGTGCATGAAAGTGCAAAAATAGATAGATAATGTAGATATGGTTACTAATGTGTAGCTACATGGTGGTTGCATTGTGTACAGAGAGTTGATAGTGTGAAGGTAGACAGTTTAAAGATGAAACATTCCAGTTCTAACTTAACTAATGATTTCTATTCATGTTAAAATGTTGATTAGCTAACTTAGCTAATGATTTCTAGCAGTTACGCAAAAAATGCTAACTATGCTAGCAATGCTAACTTTACTAACAATGCTAACCAGCTTGATTAGCTAACTTAACTGATGATTTCTAGCAGTAATGTTAAAAATGCTAACAATGCTAAATGTGCTAACAATGCTAACCAGGTTGATTAGATAACTTAGTTGATGATTTTTTGCAGTTATGCTAAAACATGCTAACTATGCTAACCATGCTAACTAGCTAACTTGCTAGTGAGGACTTTTATTTTGAAACATTTGTTGCTAGGGTATCCATGGTGGCCACTATCAGGAAACAAGAAGTTACTGCAGTATAATCATGTTGGTTGCTATGGAAACGGTCATAAACACTTAATTTTAATGGTTGCTATGTTGGTTGCTAGGTACATGGAGGTTTCATGTAGTTTACTTGAAGCATAGTGGATGATAACTGACAGTTGGAATGGTTGAACAGTTCAATAGTTGAGTAGTTTCAATGGTTAAATGATTTAATAGTGTATTATTGCTGTGAGGACTTTTATTTTGAAACAGTTGTGGACAGAGGAAACAGTTAACAGGATATATAGTCTTCTAAGAGACTGTATGCTTAAAGCCAGAGAAACTGACAGTTGGTGCCCAGGTGGCCAGCCACCTGGCATAAGATTCTAATTGCTGCCGTGATGTCATAATGAGCAATGTTAAGTCTATGGGGGAAATTGTAATAGTTTTTAACTAATAGTTTAAAAAGTATAAATGTTACAAAGTTGAAAAATAGAAAGCACACATCGCGTAAGTAAGACCTACGTAACACAGTTTGAATGAAGTTTCTACGTTAAACGGTTCAAGCTGAATTGCGTGCGTTAGAAGAAGAATAATAAAAAGTTGAAGTTGAAGTTGAAGCCTAGGAAGAACAGTACAGTGCATTTTCATGCACTGTAACTAGAAATGCAATTCCAAGGAATTACCAGTGCATGAAAATGCAAAAATAGATAGATAATGTAGATATGGTTACTAAGGTGTAGCTAGGGTAAACATGGTGGTTGCATAGTTTACATAGAGTTGATAGTGTGAAGGTAGACAGTTTAAAGATGAAACGTTCCAGTTCTAACTTAACTAATGATTTCTATTCATGTTAAAATGTTGATTAGCTAACTTAGCTAATGATTTCTAGCAGTTACGCTAAAAATGCTTATTATGCTAGCAATGCTAACTTTACTAACAATGCTAACCAGGTTGATTAGCTAACTTAACCGATGATTTCTAGCAGTAATGCTAAAAATGCTAACTATGCTAACAATGCTAAATTTGCTAACAATGTTAACCAGGTTGATTAGCTAACTTAGTTGATGATTTTTTGCAGTTATGTTAAAAATGCTAACTATGCTAACAATGCTAACTATGATTACCATGCTAACTAGCTAACTTGCTAGTGAGGACTTTTATTTTGAAACATTTGTTGCTAGGGTATCCATGGTGGCCACTATCAGGAAACAAGAAGTTACTGCAGTATAATCATGTTGGTTGCTATGGAAACGGTCATAAACACTTAATTTTAATGGTTGCTATGTTGGTTGCTAGGTACATGGAGGTTTCATGTAGTTGACTGGAGGCATAGTGGATGATAACTGACAGTTGGAATGGTTGAACAGTTCAATAGTTGAGTAGTTTCAATGGTTAAATGATTTAATAGTGTATTATTGCAGTGAGGACCTTTATTTTGAAACAGTTGTGGACAGAGGAAGTAGTGAAACAGGATCTGTAGTCTTAATGAGATTGTATGCTTAAAGCCTGAGACAGAAGGTGCCTCTCATATAGCGTTTACGCGTCCTCTCTCGCTCCTCACTGATCTACATAAAGAATGATGGAGCGGCAACAATGGGATAGTCTAGCCCTTCTTCTATCTTTCTTTATGTAGATCATTGAGGATCGAGGAGCAAGGGAGGACATATAAACGCTACTTGAGAGGGACCCACAGTAAATACTTTAAAAGTTGTATGTAGATAGTCTAATTAATGTTGATAGACAGAATGTTTAATGGATGTTGATAGGCAGATTGTTTAATAGATATTGATTGACAGTTTAATGGGTGGATGAGTGAATGGTCTGAAGAAGATGAATGGATAGAAGGTTGGATGCAATGTGCCTTATATTCTTGTTAAGAGAGACACTGATACAGCTCTCTGAGAGTTGACACAGGTGTAATCAATTTAACTGGCTAGTCTTAAGAGAGCCAGAGTACTCTTAAAGCCTGAGACAGAGTAAATAATTTAAAAGTTGAATGTAGATAGTCTAATTAATGTTGATAGACCGAGAGTTTAATGGATGTTGATAGACAGATTGTTTAATAGATGTTGATAGACAGTTTAATGGGTGGATGAGTGAATGGTCTGAAGAAGATGAATGGATAGAATGTTGGATGGAATGTGCCTTATATTCTTGTAGAATGGAGAGACACAGCTCTCTACTGAGAGTAGTGGATACAGATACAGGTGTAATCAATTTAACTGGCTAGTCTTAAGAGAGCCAGCCTGAGACAGAGTAGATTGTTTAAAAGTTGAATGTAGGGATGTTAACCGGTGACTGTTTGACCGATGGTTGACCGTATCCACGTTAACCGATCAAAGTTTTCGCTAGTCGGTTAAAAAAAAAAACGATCTCTAAATTAGGCTATTATAGACAGTGGACTAAGTCCTACTTCAGCTAGCCATCTCATTCCAAGATCTTTTTTTGTGTTAGCAAATTATACCTCACACTCAATTTTTCATAACTCGCCTGCTTGTAGGCTAGGCTAGCCTACTTAATAAACCAATAAAAACATTTGGCACGAGGTTTGAGCGCTCTGCCTTGGCTGACGCGTCTTTTGCAATCTGGAGGTGCCTGTTTTTCCATTGATTTGCTCGTGTTGCAGTCTATTCGGCAACTTTCCGCATAAGATGGGCTTAGATTTGGAAATACATTACATATACATTTCAGGAAGGGTCATCAATGGTAACAAATAAGGTAATCATATTTCTTTATTATTGTTAGCACTTCCTCAAACTAAGCTGCGTCTCTTCGGAGCTGTCATTTTCTAATCTTAAGTGAGCCACGGCAATTTCTTTTTCAAATTAGCTTCTAACGCTAGACAAAAGCCTTTATTTGCAACGCGATCACCTTGTACCCAAACCATTTCGAAACGAAGGAGCCATTTGTCCTCCACTTACTTGCAAGCTCCTTGGTTTGTGGGACTCATGACTCGCGCTGTAGAGGACTTTAAAACAAGTGACGTGAGTGAAAGGACAGCGCCGGGGCTGCGTGTGAGCAGGGGACAGAGAGATGCGACAGAGTTGCGAAATTGCGTGGCTGTTATTTCAAATAGCGTAGCATATTTTAAATGAATCAGTTAACCGGTTTCAACCGGCTAATGAGGCTCGGTGGTCGGTCAAGAAAATTTGTAGTTTTCGCCATCCCTAGTTGAATGTAGAGCGTCTAATTGATGTTGATAGGCAGACTGTTTAGAATCGGTGGATGAGTAAATGGTTTGAAGAAGATGAATGGATATAAAGTTGGATGGAATTAGGAGGACTTATTTTGATACTGTTGTGCGCAGAGGATACAGGGGAACAGAATATGTAGTCTTCAAAGAGGAGCCTGAGAGAAACTGACAGTTGGTGCCCAGGTGGCTGACCAGCTGGGGTAACATTCTAATTGCTGCCGTGATGTCATAATGAGCAATGTTACGTCTATGGGGAAATTGTTAATAGTTTTTATTTAATAGTTCAAAAAGTATAAAAGTTACAAAGTTGAAAAATACAAAGCACACATGGCATAAGCAAGACCTACGCAACAACGTTTGAATGAAGTTTCTACGTTAAACGGTTGAAGCTGAATTGCGAGCGTTAGAAGAAGAAGTTTAACTAGAAACGCAATTCCAAGGAATTACCAGTGCATGAAAATGCAAAAATAGATAGATAATGTAGATATGGTTACTAAGGTGTAGCTAGGGTAAACATGGTGGTTGCATAGTTTACAGAGAGTTGATAGTGTGAAGGTAGACAGTTTAAAGCTGAAACATTCCAGTTCTAACTTAACTAATGATTTCTATTCATGTTAAAATGTTAACTATGGTAACAATGATTACCAGGTTGATTGGTAAACTTAGCTACTGATTTCATGCAGTTATGGTAAAAATGTTAACTATGCTAACTATGCTCACAGTTCTAACCAGGTTGATTAGCTAACTTAGCTAATGATTTCCAGCAGTTATGCTAAAAATGCTAACTATGCTAGCAATGCTAACTATGGTAACAATGCTAACTTAAACTAACATTGCTAACCAGGTTGATTAGCTAACTTAACTGATGATTTCTAACAATAATGCTAAAAATGCTAACTATGCTAACAATGTTAAAAATGCTAACAATGCTAACCAGGTTGATTAGCTAACTAAGTTGATGATTTTGTGCAGTTATGCTAAAAATGCTAACTATGCTAAACATGCTAACCAGGTTGATTAGCTAACTTAGCCAATCATTTCTAGCAGTTATGCTAAAAATGATAACTATGCTAACTATGCTAACCATGCTAACTAGCTAGTGAGGACTTTTATTTTTAAACATTTGTTGCAAGGGTATCCATTGTGGCCACTATCAGGAAACAAGAAGTTACTGCAGTATAATCATGTTGGTTGCTATGGAAACGGTCATAAACGCTTAATTTTAATGGTTGCTATGTTGGTTGCTAGGTACATGGAGGTTTCATGTAGTTGACTGGAGGCATAGTTGATAACTGACAGTTGGAATGGTTGAACAGTTAAATAGTTGAGTAGTTTCAATGGTTAAATGATTTAATGGTGTATTATTGCAGTGAGGACTTTTATTTTGAAACAGTTGTAGACAGAGGAAACAGTTAACAGGATATGTAGTCTTCAGAGAGATTGTATGCTTATAGCCAGAGAAACTGACAGTTGATACAGGTGTAATCAATTTAACTGGCTAGTCTTAAGAGAGCCAGAGTGTATATGCTTGAAGCCTGAGAGAGTAAATAATTTAAAAGTTGAATGTAGTCTAATTAATGTTGATAGACAGAGAGTTTAATGGATGTTGATAGACAGTTTAATGGGTGGATGAGTGAATGGTCTGAAGAAGATGAATGGATAGAAAGTTGGATAGAATGTGCCTTATATTCTTGTAGAATGGAGAGACACAGCTCTCTACTGAGAGTAGTGGATACAGATACAGGTGTAATCAATTTAACTGGCTAGTCTTAAGAGAGCCAGAGTGTGTCCTTAAAGCCTGAGACAGAGTAGATTGTTTAAAAGTTGAATGTAGATCGTCTAATTGATGTTGATAGGCAGACTGTTTAGAATGGGTGGATGAGTGAATGGTTTGAAGAAGATGAATGGATAGAAAGTTGGATGTAATTAGGAAGACTTATGTTGATACAGTTGATACAGGGGAACAGAAAATGTAGTCTCAAGAGCCTGAGAGAGAGAGAGAGAGCTGCTGCACCTGGACTGGCCACCTGGGTAACATTCTAATTGCTGCCGTGATGTCATAATGAGCAATGTTAAGTCTATGGGGAAATGTTTAATAGTTTTTAATTTACAGTTTAAAAAGTATAAAAGTTACAAAGTTGAAAAATATATTGCACAGGTCTCCTTAGTAAGACCTACGTAGCAAAGTTTGAATCAAGTTTCTACGTTAAACGGTTCAAGCTGAATTGCGAGCGTTAGAAGAAGTTGGATTAATAACTAGAAATGCAATTCCAAGGAATTACCAGTGCATGAAAATGCAAAAAAATGTAGATATGGTTACTAAGGTGTAGCTAGGGTAAACATGGTGGTTGCATAGTTTAAAGAGAGTTGATAGTGTTAAGGTAGACATTTTAAAGCTTAAACATTCCTGTTCTAACTTCACTAATGATTTCTAACAGGTGTTCTAAAATGTTAACTATGCTAACAATGTTAACCAGGTTGATAAGTTAACTTAGCTGATGATTTCTAGCAGTAATGCTAAAAATGCTAACTATGCTAACATTGCTAACTATGTTAGCAATGCTAACCACATTGATTAGCTAACTTAGCTAATCATTTTAACAGTTGTGCTAAAAATGCTAACAATGCTAACTATGCTAACAATGCTAACCAGGTTGATTGGCTAACTTAGCTAATCATTTTTAGCAGTTATGCTAAAAATGCTAACTATGCTAACCATGCTAACAATGCTAACAATGCTAACTTGCTAGTGAGGACTTTTATTTTGAAACAGTAGTTGCTAGGGTATCCATGGTGCCCATTATCAGGAATAAAGAAGTTACTTTAGCAAAATCATGTTGGTTGCTATGGAAACGGTCATAAACGCTTAATTTTAATGGTTGCTATGTTGGTTGCTAGGTACAGAAAGGTCTCATGTAGTTGACTGGAGGCATAGTTGATGATAACTGACAGTTGGAATGGTTGAACAGTTAATTGGTTGAGTAGTTTCAATGGTTAAATGATTTAATAGTGTATTATTGCAGTGAGGACTTTTATTTTGAAACAGTTGTGGACAGAGGAAACAGTTAACAGGATATGTAGTCTTCACAGAGAGATTGTATGCTTAAAGCCTGAGAGAGAGAGGGCTGCTGCAGGTGGGGCTGGCCACCTGGCATAAGATTCTAATTGCTTAACGACCCGATTGTGATGTCATAGAGGCCAATGTTAAGTCTATGGGGAAATTTTTAATAGTTTTTATTTAATAGTTCAAAAAGTATAAAAGTTACAAAGTTGAAAAGTCATAGCAACTCGATCCATTAGAATACCTACGTTACGAAGTTTGAATGAAGTTGCTAAGTTAAACGGTTGATGAGAAATTGCGTACGGAAAAAGCTGTCAGCGGAATAATAATAACTATAATAATAACTAGAAATGCAATTCCAAGGAATTACCAGTGCATGAAAATGCAAAAAAATTTAGATATGGCTACTAAGGTGTAGCTAGGGTAAACATGGTGGTTGCATAGTTTAAAGAGAGTTGATAGTGTTAAGGTAGACATTTTAAAGCTTAAACATTCCTGTTCTAACTTAACTAATACTTTCTAACAGGTATTCTAAAATGTTAACTATGCTAACAATGCTAACCAGGTTGATAAGTTAACTTAGCTGATGATTTCTAGCAGTAATGCTAAAAATGCTAACTATGCTAACATTGCTAACTATGTTAACAATGCTAACCACATTGATTAGCTAATTTAGCTAATCATTTTAGCAGTTGTGCTAAAAATGCTAACTATGCTAACAATGCTAACTATGCTAACAATGCTAGCCAGGTTGATTAGCTAACTTAGCTAATCATTTTTAGCAGTTACGCTAAAAATGCTAACAATGCTTACTATGCTAACAATGCTAACTTGCTAGTGAGGACTTTTATTTTGAAACAGTAGTTGCTAGGGTATCCATGGTGCCCACTATCAGGAATAAAGAAGTTACTGTAGTATAATCATGTTGGTTGCTATGGAAACTGTCAAAAACGCTTAATTTTAATGGTTGATATGTTGGTTGCTAGGTACATGGAGGTTTCATTTAGTTGACTGGAGGCATAGTTGATGAAAACTGACAGTTGGAATGGTTGAACAGTTAAATAGTTGAGTAGTTTCAGTGGTTAAATGATTCAATAGTGTATTATTGCAGTGAGGACTTTTATTTTGAAACAGTTGTGGACAGAGGAAACAGTAAACAGGATATGTAGTCTTCACAGAGAGATTGTATGCTTAAAGCCTGAGAGAGAGAGGGCTGCTGCAGGTGGGGCTGGCCACCTGGCATAAGATTCTAATTGCTCAACGACCCGATTGTGATGTCATAGAGGCCAATAATAAGTCTATGGGGGAATTTTTAATAGTTTTTAATTTATAGTTTAAAAAGTATAAAAGTTACAAAGTAAAAAAATACATTGCGCTGATGTCCTAAGCAAGACCTTCGTAACACAGTTTGAATGAAGTTTCTACGTTAAACGGTTCAAGCTGAATTGCGTGCATTAGAAGAAGAACTAGAAATGCAATTCCAAGGAATTACCAGTGCATGAAAATGCAAAAATAGATAGATAATGTAGATATGGTTACTAAGGTGTAGCTAGCGTAAACATGGTGGTTGCATAGTTTACAGAGAGTTGATAGTGTGAAGGTAGATAGTTTAAAGATGAAACATTCCAGTTCTAACTTAACTAATGATTTCTATTCATGTTAAAATGTTGATTAGCTAACTTAGCTAATGAATTCTAGCAGTTATGCTAAAATGCTAATTATGCTAGCAATGCTACTTTACTAACAATGCTAACCAGGTTGATTAGCTAACTTAGTTGATGATTTTTTGCAGTTATGCTTAAAATGCTAACTATGCTAACTATGCTAACCATGCTAACTAGCTAACTTGCTAGTGAGGACTTTTATTTTGAAACATTTGTTGCTAGGGTTTCCATGGTGGCCACTATCAGGAAACAAGAAGTTACTGCAGTATAATCATGTTGGTTGCTATGGAAACGGTCATAAACACTTAATTTGAATGGTTGCTATGTTGGTTGCTAGGTACATGGAGGTTTCATGTAGTTGACTGGAGGCATAGTGGATGATAACTGACAGTTGGAATGGTTGAACAGTTCAATAGTTGAGTAGTTTCAATGGTTAAATTATTTAATAGTGTATTATTGCAGTGAGGACTTTTATTTTGAAACAGTTGTGGACAGAGGAAACAGTTAACAGGATATGTAGTCTTCTGAGAGACTGTATGCTTAAAGCCAGAGAAACTGACAGTTGGTGCCCAGGTGGCCGGCCACCTGGCGTAAGATTCTAATTGCTGCCGTGATGTCATAATGAGCAATGTTAAGTCTATGGGGGAAATGGTAATAGTTTTTAAGTAATAGTTTAAAAAGTATAAAAGTTACAAAGTTAAAATATAGCCGCAAGCGGCGATGGCGGGCCCGAGCACCTGTGGTGCGGAGACATGTGACATTTCGGAATCTAACAAAGCAACATGTACGTGTTGGTGGGCATGTGCATGAGCAACACACATGCCCACCAAATTTGGTCAATTTTCCTGAATGTATGTGTCAACCACAAAAGACAACACGCTAGGTGGAGCAATAGAGTTCCTAAGCCACACCCTAGGCCAGAGCTCTATCTCTGACTATCGATAGCAATAACGCACAAGCCCACCAAATTTGGTTCATTTTCGTGAATGTGTGTGTCAACCACAACAGACAATGCGCTAGGTGGTGTTATACAGTCCCGAAGACACCCTTGGCCAGAGTGCTGTCTCTGAATAGCTATAGCAATAACACATGTCAACCAAATTTGGTTCATTTTTGTGAATGTATGTGTCAACCACAACAGACAATGCACTAGGTGGCGCTATAGAGTCCCTAAGCCACACCCCAGGCCAGAGCTCTGTCTCTGAATAACTATAGCAATAACACACATGCCCACCAAATTTGGTTAATTTGGGTGAACGTACACAGACAATGCGCTAGGTGGCGCTATAGAGTCCCTAAGCCACACCCTAGGGCAGAGCTCTATCTCTGACTATCGATAGCAATAACGCACAAGCCCACCAAATTTGGTTCATTTTCGTGAATGTGTGTGTCAACCACAACAGACAATGCGCTAGGTGGCGTTATACAGTCCCGAAGACACCCTTGGCCAGAGTGCTGTCTCTGAATAGCTATAGCAATAACACATGCCAACCAAATTTGGTTCATTTTTGTGAATGTATGTGTCAACCACAACAGACAATGCACTAGGTGGCGCTATAGAGTCCCTAAGCCACACCCCAGGCCAGAGCTCTGTCTCTGAATAACTATAGCAATAACACACATGCCCACCAAATTTGGTTAATTTGGGTGAACGTACACAGACAATGCGCTAGGTGGCGCTATAGAGTCCCTAAGCCACACCCTAGGGCAGAGCTCTATCTCTGACTATCGATAGCAATAACGCACAAGCCCACCAAATTTGGTTCATTTTCCTGAATGTGTGTGTCAACCACAACAGACAATGCGCTAGGTGGCGTTATACAGTCCCGAAGACACCCTTGGCCAGAGTGCTGTCTCTGAATAGCTATAGCAATAACACATATGCCAACCAAATTTGGTTCATTTTTGTGAATGTATGTGTCAACCACAACAGACAATGCACTAGGTGGCGCTATAGAGTCCTTAAGCCACACCCGAGGCCAGAGCTCTGTCTCTGAATAACTATAGCAATAACACACATGCCCATAAAATTTGGTTCATTTTGGTGAATGTACGTGTCAACCACAACAGACAATGCATTAGGTGGCGCTCTAGAGTCCCTATGCCACACTCTAGGCCAGAGCTCTGTCTCTGACTACCGATAGCAATAACACACAAGCCCACCAAATTTGGTTAATTTTAGTGAATGTTTGTGTCAACCACAACAGACAACGCACTAGGTGGCGCTATAGAGTCCCTACGCCACACCCTCTGCCAAAGCTCTGTCTCTGACTAGCCATAGCAATAACACACAAGTCCACCAAATTTGGTTCATTTTGGTGAATGTACATGTCAACCACAAAATATAATGTGCTGCTAGGTGGCGCTATAGAGTCCCAAAGCCACACCTTAGGCCAGAGCTCTGTCTCTGACTAGCTGAAGCAATTCCACATGTAGCTGCCAAATTACATCCAATTCATAATCTTTTTTCTGCCTATAACACCAACTTCCTGTTTCTCAATAAAACACCATAATTCAAACCTTCGCCATTTCGATATACTTTTGAAATTCAAAAATCTGGTCGCAATTCCTCTCGGGCAACCCCTCAAGATCATTTTAGTGCTTATATGACATGATTTCGATAAACCGTCTAGGAGAAGTGTTTCAAAATACATGATGTGCAAAATTCATAATCATAACCATAACTCAAATTCTTCGAATATCTGCTATAGAGTGTAAATGTAAAAATTGTTTAGATTAATACAAGACACATGCCCACCAAATCTGGGCCATTTTCGTGAATGCATGTGTCAACCACAACAGACAGCGTGATAGGTGGCGCTATAGAGTCCCTGAGCCACGCCCTAGGCCAAAGCTCTGTCTCTGAGTTTCGATTGCAATTCTACAAATGGCTGCCAAATTACAAGAGTTTTAGAGCATGCCAAGTTGGTGAAAAAAAAAAAACAGGTAAGACGGAAAAAGAATAATAAATATAGCCGCAAGCGGCGATGGCGGGCCCGAGCACCTGCGGTGCGGAGACCTGTGAGATTTCGGAATCTAACAAAGCAACATGTGCGTGTTGGTGGGCATGTGCATGAGCAACACACATGCCCACCAAATTCGGTCAAGTTTCCTGAATGTATGTGTCAGCCACAACAGACAACATGCTAGGTAGCGCTATAGAGTCCCTAAGCCACACCCTAGGCCAGAGCTCTATCTCTGACTATCGATAGCAATAACGCACAAGCCCACCAAATTTGGTTCATTTTCGTGAATGCGTGTGTCAACCACAACAGACAATGCACTAGGTGGCGCTATACAGTCCCTAAGACAACCTTGGCCAGAGCGCTGTCTCTGAATAGCTATAGCAATAACACACATGCCCACCAAATTTGGTTCATTTTCGTGAATGTATGTGTCAACCACAACAGACAATGCGCTAGGTGGCGCTCTAGAGTCCCTAAGCCACACTCTAGGCCAGAGCTCTGTCTCTGACTAGTGGTAGCAATAACACACAAGCCCACCACATTTGATTAATTTTCGTGAATGTATGTGAGAACTACAACAGCCTATATGCTAGGTGGCGCTATAGAGTCCCTAAGCCACACCCTTGGCTAGAGCTCTGTCTCTGACTAGCAATAGAAATAACACACATGCCCACCAAATTTGGTTCATTTTCGTGAATGTATGTGTCAACCACAACAGACAATGCGCTAGGTGGCGCTCTAGAGTCCCTAAGCCACACTCTAGGCCAGAGCTCTGTCTCTGACTAGTGGTAGCAATAACACACAAGCCCACCACATTTGATTAATTTTCGTGAATGTATGTGACAACTACAACAGCCTATATGCTAGGTGGCGCTATAGAGTCCCTAAGCCACACCCTTGGCTAGAGCTCTGTCTCTGACTAGCAATAGCAATAACACACATGCCCACCAAATTTAGTTCATTTTCGTGAATGTTTGTGTCAACCACAACAGATTACGTGCTGCTAGGTGGCGCTATAGAGTCCCTATGCCACACCCTAGGCCAAAGCTCTGTCTCTGACTAGCCACAGCAATAACACACAAGTCCACCAAATTTGGTTCATTTTCGTGAATGTTTGTGTCAACCACAACAGATAACGTGCTGCTAGGTGGCGCTATAGAGTCCCAAAGCCACACCTTAGGCCAGAGCCCTGTCTCTGACTAGCAGAAGCAATTCCACATGTAGCTGCCAAATTACATACAATTCCTAACCTTTTTTCTGCCTATAACACCAACTTCCTGTTTCTTAATAAAACGCCATAATTCAAACCTTCGCCATTTCGATATACTTTTGAAATTCAAAAATCTGGTCGCAATTCCTCTCGGGCAACCCCTCAAGATCATTTTAGTGCTTATATGACATGATTTCGATAAACCGTCTAGGAGAAGTGTTTCAAAATACATGATGTGCAAAAATCATAATCATAATCATAACTCAAATTCTTCTAAGATTTACTATATTGTTTAAATGTAAAACTTGTTCAGATTCATACAACACACATGTCCACCAAATTTGGTTCATTTCCGTGAATGTATGTGTCAACCACAACAGAAACGGCGCTAGGTGGCGCTATAGAGTCCCTGAGCCACACCCTAGGCCAAAGCTCTGTCTCTGAGTTTCGATTGCAATTCTACAAATGGCTGCCAAATTACAAGAGTTTTAGAGCATGCCAAGTTGGTGTAAAAAAAAAAACAGGTAAGACGGAAGAAGAAGAAGAAGAAGAAAAATAATAATAAATATAGCCGCAAGCGGCGATGGCGGGCCCGAGCACCAGCGGTGCGGAGACCTGTGAGATTTTGGAATCTAACAAAGCAACATGTGCGTGTTGGTGGGCATGTGCATGAGCAACACACATGCCCACCAAATTTGGTCAATTTTCCTGAATGTATGTGTCAGCCACAACAGACAATATGCTAGGTAGCGCTATAGAGTCCCTAAGCCACACCCTAGGCCAGAGCTCTATCTCTGACTATCGATAGCAATAACGCTAGACAGACACAGACAGAGGGGGTAGAGACAAATGGATCAATAGAATAGAATATGCACTTTTTTGATCCCGTGAGGGAAATTTATTTCTCTGCATGTAACCCAATTTAACCAAATTAGTGAACACACACAGCACACAGTGAACACACAGTGAGGTGAATCACACACTGACCCAGAGCAGTGAGCTGCCTGCCCAACCAGCGGTGCTGGGGGAGCAGTGAGGGGTTAGGTGCCTTGCTCAAGGGCACTTTAGTGGTGGACTGGTTGGGGATTGAACCGGCAACCTTCCAGTTACAAGCCCCAAGCCCTAACCAGTAGGCCACGGCTGCCCAGAGGGAAGGAGGGAGGGAGGAAAGAGGGAGTGTGTGTGTGTGTGTGTGTGTGTGTGTGTGTGTGTGTGTGTGTGTGTGTGTGTGTGTGTGTGTGTGTGTGTGTGTGTGTGTGTGTGTGTGTGTGTGTGTGTGTGTGTGTGTGTGTGTGTGTGTGTGTGGGTGTGTGTGGGTGTGTGTTTGTGTGTGTCTGTGTGTGTGTGTGTGCGCGCGCGCGTGCGTGCGTGAGAGAGAGAGAGAATGACGGGGGAGGGGTGAGAGAGTGTCTGTGAGTCTGTGTAGAGAAGTAGCAGGGGACGAGAGAGACATGCAGCTGAGAGGGAGAGCACCTACTCCTGCTCAGCTAAATGGATGGAGTATAAGACATATGCAAACACAAATAAACCTAAATACTCACTTACTGTGAACATGGCTAAAGTCAAAATTTCAAAATTGCAGCATAGGTTGATATGATTATAATTATTCGTCAACTCGCTTCAAAATATTTTAGCTAAAACTGTGTCCACCACAATCATTAATGCACTTTTAAAAAACACAAACAACACCAAATTCAAAACTTTGCATATGACTGTCACTACAAACACACTAACTAATACTCCATCAAATTTCATCCAAATTAGTCACTGTTTTCTACCTATAACACCAACTTTCTGTTTCTTTTACAAGACACCTAGATTCAAACCTTCGCCATTTCAATATACTTTTGTATACTTTTTAATATACTATACTCAGAGCAGTGAGCTGCCTGCCCAACCAGCGGCGCTCAGGGAGCAGTCAGGGGTTAGGTGCCTTGCTCAAGGGCACTTCAGCTGTGGACTGGTCAGGGATCGAACCGGCAATCCTCCAGCTACAAGCCCCAAGCCCTAACCAGTAGGCCACGGTTGCCCAAAGGGTGTGTGTGTGTGTGTGTGTGTGTGTGTGTGTGTGTGTGTGTGTGTGTGTGTGTGTGTGTGTGTGTGTGTGTGTGTGTGTGTGTGTGTGTGTGTGTGTGTGTGTGTGTGTGTGTGTGTGTGTGTGTGTGTGTGTGTGTGTGTGTGTGTCTGTCTCTGTGTCTCTAGAAAGCCGCGCGTGTGTCAATGTGTGTGTGTTAGTTAGGGAGGACCCGAGAAGGGGGGTGACAGAATGCGTGCGTGTGTCTGTTAGTTGCAACAGAGAGAGAGGCAGAGAAGGACAGAGAGGAGGGGCTGTGTGATTGGGCAAATATGAAATTAAAAATAACTCACTTTCTGTTAACATGGTTAAAATCAAAATTGCAGCATAGCTTGATATGATTATAATCATTCATCAACTCGCTTCAAAATATTTTAGCTAAAACTGTATCCACCACAATCATTAATGCGCTTTTAAAAATCACAAACAACACCAAATTCAAAACTTTGTATATGACTGTCACTACAAACACACTAACTAATACTCCATCAAATTTCATCCAAATTAGTCACTGTTTTCTGCCTATAACACCAACTTTTTGTTTCTTTTATAAGACACCTAGATTCAAACCTTCGCCATTTCAATATACTTTTGAAATTCAAAAATCTGGTCGCAATTCCTCTCGGGCAACCCCTCAAGATCATTTTACTGCTGAAAGGACATGATTTCGATAAACCGTCTAGGAGAAGTGTTTCAAAATACGTGATGTGCAAAAATCATAATCATAATCATAACTCAAATTCCTCTAAGATTTACTATATCATTTAAATGTAAAAGTTGTTCAGATTAGTACAACACATATGCCCACCAAATTTGGTTCATTTTCGTGCATGTATGTGTCAAACACAACAGAAACCGCGCTAGGTGGCGCTATAGAGTCCCTGAGCCACACCTTAGGCCAAAGCTCTGTCTCTGAGTTTCGATTGCAATTCTACAAATGGCTGCCAAATTACAAGAGTTTTAGAGCATGCCAAGTTGGTGAAAAAAAAAAAACAGGTAAGACGGAAAAAGAATAATAATAATAATAATAATAATAATAATAATAATAATCTGAGCAGAAACAATAGGGCCTTGCACCTACGGTGCAGCCGCTGCTACAGCGGCCGCACCTCGGTGCTCGGGCCCTAAATATAGCCGCAAGCGGCGATGGCGGGCCCGAGCACCTGCGGTGCGGACCCGTGACATTTCGGAATCTAACAAAGCAACATGTGTGGGTTGGTGTGCATGTGCATGAGCAACACACAGGCCCACTAAATTTGGTTAATTTTCGTGAATGTATGTGTCAACCACAACAGACAATGCGCTAGGTGGCGCTATAGAGTCATTAAGCCACACCCTAGGCCAGAGCTCTGTCTCTGACTTGCGATAGCAATAACACACAATCCCGCCAAATTTGGTTGATTTTCGTGAATATATGTGTCAACCACAACAGACAATGCGCTAGGTGGCGCTATAGAGTCCTTAAGCCACACCCTAAACCAGAGCTCTGTCTCTGACTTGCGATTGCAATAACACACAAGCCCGCCAAATTTGGTTCATTTTTCGTGAATGTATGTGTAAACCACAACAGACAATGCGCTAGGTGGCGCTATAGAGTCCCTACGCCACACCCTAGGCCAAAGCTCTGTCTCTGACTAGCCATAGCAATAACACACAAGTCCACCAAATTTGGTTCATTTTCGTGAATGTTTGTGTCAACCACAACAGATAACATGCTGCTAGGTGGCGCTATAGAGTCCTGAAGCCACACCTTAGGCAAGAGCTCTGTCTCTGACTAGCGATAGCAATAACACACAAGCACACCAAATTTGGTTCATTTTCATCAATGTATGTGTCAACCACAACAGACAATGTGCTAGGTGGCGCTATAGAGTTTCTAAGCCACACCCTAGGCCAAAGCTCTGTCTCTGACTAGTAGTAGCAATAACACACAAGTCCACCAAATTTGGTTCATTTTCGTGAATGTTTGTGTCAACCACAACAGATAACATGCTGCTAGGTGGCGCTATAGAGTCCCGAAGCCACACCTTAGGCCAGATCTCTGTCTCTGAGTAGCAGTAGCAATTCCACATGTAGCTGCCAAATTACATCCAAATTAGTCACTGTTTTCTGCCTATAACACCAACTTCCTGTTTCTTTAATAAGTCGCCATAATTCAAATCTTTGCCATTTCAATATGCTTCGAAAATTCAAAAATCTGTTCGCAATTTCTCTTGAGCGACCCCTCCAGATCATTTTACTGCCCATATTACATGATTTCGATAAACCGTCTAGGAGAAGTGTTTCAAAATACATGATGTGCAAAATTCATAATGATAATCATAACTCAAATTTGTCTAAGATTCACTATGTAGTCTCAATGTAAAAGTTGTTCAGATTAATAACACACATGCCTACCAAATTTGGTTCATTTTCGTGCATGTATGTGTCAACCACAACAGACAGCGCGGTAGGTGGCGCTATAGAGTCCCTGAGCCACACCCAAGGCCAGAGCTCTGTGTCTGAGTAGCGACTGTGATTCCACATGTAGCTGCGAAATTACAAGAGTTTTGGAGCATGCGAAGTTGGTGAAAAAGGCCGCACGGGCAAAGAGGAAAAAAGAATAATAATAATCTGAGCAAAAACAATAGGGCCTTGCACCTACGGTGCAGCCACTTTCAGTGGCCGCACCTCGGTGCTCGGGCCCTAAAAATACAAAGCAGGCATGGCATAAGCAAGACCTACGCAACAACGTTTGAATGAAGTTTCTACGTTAAACGGTTGAAGCTGAATTGGCTGCGTTAGAAGAAGAAGTTTAATAATAACTAGAAATGCAATTCCAAGGAATTACCAGTGCATGAAAATGCAAAAATAGATAGATAATGTAGATATGGTTACTAAGGTGTAGCTAGGGTAAACATGGTGGTTGCATAGTTTACAGAGAGTTGATAGTGTGAAGGTAGACAGTTTAAAGATTAAACATTCCAGCTCTAACTTAACTAATGATTTCTATTCATGCTAAAATGTTGATTAGCTAACTTAGGCAATGATTTCTAACAGTTACGCTAAAAATGCTAATTATGCTAGCAATGCTAACTTTATTAACAATGCTAACCAGGTTGATTAGCTAACTTAACCGATGATTTCTAGCAGTAATGCTAAAAATGCTAACTATGCTAACAATGCTAAATTTGTTAATAATGCTAACCAGGTTGATTAGCTAACTTAGTTGATGATTTTTTGCAGTTATGCTAAAAATGCTACCTATGCTAACAATGCTAACCATGCTAACAAGCTAACTTGCTAGTGAGGACTTTTATTTTGAAACATTTGTTGCTAGGGTATCCATGGTGGCCACTATCAAGAAACAAGAAGTTACTGCAGTATAATCATGTTGGTTGCTATGGAGACGGTCATAAACACTTAATTTTAATGGTTGCTATGTTGGTTGCTAGGTACATGGAGGTTTCATGTAGTTGACTGGAGGCATAGTGGATGATAACTGACAGTTGGAATGGTTGAACAGTTCAATAGTTGAGTAGTTTCAATGGTTAAATGATTTAATAGTGTAGTATTGCATTGAGGACTTTTATTTTGAAACAGTTGTGGACAGAGGAAACAGTTAACAGGATATGTAGTCTTCTGAAAGACTGTATGCTTAAAGCCAGAGAAACTGACAGTTGGTGCCCAGGTGGCCGGCCACCTGGCGTAAGATTCTAATTGCTGCCGTGATGTCATAATGAGCAATGTTAAGTCTATGGGGGAAATGGTAATAGTTTTTAAGTAATAGTTTAAAAAGTATAAAAGTTACAAAGTTAAAAAATACAAAGCAGGCATGGCATAAGCAAGACCTACGCAACAACGTTTGAATGAAGTTTCTATGTTAAACGGTTGAAGCTGAATTGGCTGTGTTAGAAGAAGAAGTTTAATAATAACTAGAAATGCAATTCCAAGGAATTACCAGTGCATGAAAATGCAAAAATAGATAGATAATGTAGATATGGTTACTAAGGTGTAGCTAAGGTAAACATGGTGGTTGCATAGTTTACAGAGAGTTGATAGTGTGAAGGTAGACAGTTTAAAGATTAAACATTCCAGCTCTAACTTGGCCGGCCACCTGGCGTAAGATTCTAATTGCTGCCGTGATGTCATAATGAGCAATGTTAAGTCTACGGGGGAAATTGTAATAGTTTTTAACTAATAGTTTAAAAAGTATAAAAGTTAAAAAGTTGAAAAATACAAAGCCCACATCGCGTAAGTAAGACCTACGCGACAAAATTTGAATGGAGTTTCTACGTTAAGCGGTTGAAGCTGAATTGCGTGCGTTAGAAGAAGAAGAAGAAGAAGACCGAGGAAGAACAGTACAGTGCATTTTCATGCACTGTAATAAGAAGACTTGGAATAACAGTATAGTGCATTTTCATGCACTATAATAATAATAACTAGAAATGCAATTCCAAGGAATTACCAGTGCATGAAAATGCAAAAATAGATAGATAATGTAGATATGGTTTCTAAGGTATAGCTAGGGTAAACATGGTGGTTGCATAGTTTACAGAGAGTTGATAGTGTGAAGGTAGACAGTTTAAAGATTAAACATTCCAGTTCTAACTTAACTAATGATTTCTATTCATGTTAAAATGTTGATTTGCTAACTTAGCTAATGATTTCTAGCAGTTACGTTAAAAATGCTAATTATGCTAACTTTACTAACAATGCTAACCAGGTTGATTAGCTAACTTAACCGATGATTTCTAGCAGTAATGCTAAAAATGCTAACTATGCTATCAATGCAAAATTTGCTAACAATGCTAACCAGGTTGATTAGCTAACTTAGTTGATGATTTTTTGCAGTTATGCTAAAAATGCTAACTATGCTAACTATGCTAACCATGCTAACTAGCTAACTTGCTAGTGAGGACTTTTATTTTGAAACATTTGTTGCTAGGGTATCCATGGTGGCCACTATCAGGAAACAAGAAGTTACTGCAGTATAATCATGTTGGTTGCTATGGAAACGGTCATAAACACTTAATTTTAATGGTTGCTATGTTGGTTGCTAGGTACATGGATGTTTCATGTAGTTGACTGGAGGCATAGTGGATGATAACTGACAGTTGGAATGGTTGAACAGTTCAATAGTTGAGTAGTTTCAATGGTTAAATGATTTAATAGTGTATTATTGCAGAGAGGACTTTTATTTTGAAACAGTTGTGGACAGAGGAAACAGTTAACAGGATATGTAGTCTTCACAGAGAGATTGTATGCTTAAAGCCTGAGAGAGAGAGGGCTGCTGCAGGTGGGGCTGGCCACCTGGCATAAGATTCTAATTGCTTAACGACCCGATTGTGATGTCATAGAGGCCAATGTTAAGTCTATGGGGGAATTTTTGATAGCTTTTAATTTATAGTTTAAAAAGTATAAAAGTTACAAAGTTAAAAAATACATTGCGCTGATGTCCTAAGCAAGACCTTCGTAACACAGTTTGAATGAAGTTTCTACATTAAACGGTTCAAGCTGAATTGCGTGCGTTAGAAGAAGAATAATAAGAAGTAGTAGAAGAAGAAGAAGCCTAGGGATAACAGTACAGTGCATTTTCATGCACTGTAATAAGAAGAAGACCGAGGAAGAACAGTACAGTGCATTTTCATGCACTGTAATAAGAAGAAGAAGCCTAGGAAGAACAGTACAGTGCATTTTCATGCACTGTAATAATAAGAAGTAGTAGAAGAAGAAGAAGAAGCCTAGGAAGAACAGTACAGTGCATTTTCATGCACTGTAATAATAATAAGAAGCCTAGGAAGAACAGTACAGTGCATTTTCATGCACTGTAATAAGAAGAAACCGGATAACAGTAGAGTGCATTTTTTCATGCACTCTAACTAGGCCAGACACCTGGACACTGTGAAATGGGCTCATTGTAAGCTTAAAGCCTGAGACAGGGAGATGCTGCAGGTGGCCTGAACACCTGGTATAGGATTCTAATTGCTCAACGACCCGATTGTGATGTCATAAAGGCCAATGTTAAGTCTATGGGGACATTTTTAATAGTTTTTAATTTAAAGTAAAAAAGTATAAAAGTTACAAAGTTGAAAAATACATAGCAGCCTTCTCCTATTGAAGAGCTATGTTGCAACGTTTGAATGAAGTTTCTAGGTTAAACGGTTCAAGCTGAATAAAAAAATTAATTTGGTAAGCGGAATAATTAGAAGAAGCCTAGGAAGAACAGTACAGTGCATTTTCATGCACTATAATGATAAACTACTAGCAGAAGTGTCCCTCACCTGAACTGGATATGGTGCTGCACTGGAGAAGCAGAACCATAACCAACACCAGGGACTTGGATGAAGAGTCACACACACACGCCATCACTGGGGGAAAGGAGAATAAAGAAACATGTCAATTAATTTGCTATGACTATTTCCTCCCTTGGTTATTAATAATTCATATAATTGTCTAATGCCTTATGCTTGCAGTGCCCATCTTGATGCAGATGAAACTGAAGCTGTGCATGCGAGTGTAGTTTTCACACTGGGAGTAGCCTTGCTGCATTACTGTAGGTTACGAAGGTAACTATGGATCTGTTAGACCGAGGGATGACCGTCACCATCCCTTTTTAGACCGTAGTGACGGTCAGAGTGAGGTCGAAACAGATCTGCAGCGTGTTAGAGAGATGTAGGCTAACTGTTCAGTGATATCGGGCACTTTAAATACACGTAATACTTCCCTTGATCATCACTGACAAGTGCAGATTTTTTCAGCAATTGTTGTTCAAATAGCAGCTGTGGCGGCAACATTACGGAAACATGACTACTGTAGGTCGGCAGCAGGTAAAGTTCCGACATGTGCTGACATATGCATTCACACAGCACAACAAAAAAAGACTACTGTAGAATGTCCGTGAACATTGCGTAAATACACGTCTGTCTGAAAGGGGCTTATGTCTGTTTTTCAAAAAAAAAATTCATGTTTGAAGCAATACTAAAACACTTTTCCCCTGTCGCATACAGCAAATAACGATGTCCACAGACAAGGTAGAGTATATTGCATGATTTTATGAAAGTATGGTGTATTACGACTAGGGCTGCTCGAATATGGTAAAAATCATTATCACGATTATTTTGTTCAATACTGAGATCACGATCATTAAATGTGATTACTCCGTGATTTTGGAAGTTATATTCAAAATGTATTTTTTTTTTTTTAAATTGAATTGTAAGCATAATTTAGCAGGGAAAAATACATGTAAAAAGATAATGCACACAACAACTCAAGACAAAAGGAGGGCATTGTTATGAAAATGTAGCAAAACTATAATTGTTGGAAGTCATAATTACGATTAATCAATTAATTGCACAGCCCTAATTACAGTCCAGCAAAAAATGAGTTGCGCTCTTAACAAAGTCCTTTTGGTTCTGGTGCGGTAGTAGCCTGGCTAACGCCTACCACTTCTCAAATGAGACGTGGTCTGGCAACTAGACGTTCATTTTCTCGTATTTGAAAAAATGCCCAGATCCGTTCATTGGGCGCCACGGATGTCTATCAAATGCGCATAGCTCACCCAACTCGTTCGTATGCAACGCTAAGGGCTGCCATTGACATCAGTATAAATCCTTTGGCGTCGAATGTAGACGCAAGAAGGCAACGGAAACTTCTCGGATGTTCTGTGATTGGTTCGCCAACATCAGACGAACATTTGGGCGTTAGTTTCCCGACTGGCTTAGCAGCGGGATTGAAATCACCGCGCAAGGCAGTATGGGAACACCCAGGCTAGTGCGGTAGTCAAGTAGACCATAGACTGTTTGCAGGGGGGACTCGCACACAGAATGACGAACTCAAGCAGAGTTTTTTTTTCAGATCATGTTCTTTTTACTTAGTGGAGCCCAGAAGGGGGAAAAAAAGAATATATATCTGCATTCCACAAAAGCGTATACAGAAATGATACCACCATGCCACAGAAGTCCAAGTCTGTAATTGAATGATTGCCATCAGCAAAATGCCTAGCCACTGCAGATTTGGGGTCTTCTCTGCGGAGAGCGCTCGTGTTCATTAATCCTACATTTTAATTGTCTGATGGTTTTACCAACATATTGAATACCACATTTAGTGCACACCAAAAGGTAAACAACATTAAATGATCTACATGTAATGATTTTTTTTGATCCTATATTCCTTTTTGGTAATAAAACTAGAAAACACATTCACTTTTTTAGTGTTGGAGCAGACAGCACAACTGCGACATGGGTAAAAACCTGTGGCATTGTCCAAACATTCTGTACGGCTGGGCCCTCTATAAGTATCTGCATGAACGAGAAAATCCCGGATGTTTTTTGCCCTGGAAAAGGAGAAGAGTGGCAGTGTATTAAAAATGTCTTTCCCAATAGACCTCTGAAGTTCGCCTACAAAAAAGATACCATCTTTGCCCAAATAAGGAGATCCGATATCTTGAGATTTTTTCTATGGGAATATAACATAGGGATCTTGAGTTAACGCACCTGTTAAACTCTTGCGGGGATGATGACATTGGAAATGCAGACGTTTTTCTCTACACAGTGTTGTTCACTGCCGTCTAGTGGATACTGTGATCTTCGGTGGGTGAAGACAGCACACTTTGATCTTTGCTCCCCCAGAGCTAACTTACAATGCAACTAGCCATAGGCAGTTAGCTTCAATTAATTCCTGGATCTCCTTATATAGGCAAAGATGGCAGATTTGGATCCTTTTTGTAGGCGAACTTCAGAGGTCAATGGCCCTTTCCGAAACGTGCCCCTAAACCCTCCCCCTACACACTTCCACTTCGTTTGAACGTTCACGCGAGGGTCCGCCAAATTGAATATCATCTGAAACAAAATGAGTCGAGTGAAGTGCCTAGGGAGAGGGGCTACCACGCCTCCAGGAGCAGGCGTGGTAGCTAGCCCCTTGGATGCTGACTTGGAACGCAGGTGCAACCGTTTTCACTTGTTTGTGCAGCTCGTGTAATCTCCTGACAGTTGTTTTTTAGTCCGTATGACAGCATTTACAGACAAAAGCGTGATTTAAGCTACATTGTAACAACTCATGATTAGTTTGATACTCAGTAAAATGTGCAAGATCGTACAGAAGTAGGCTGTAATATTTAAACACATGTGCAGGTCGCATTTACAGCACTTTTATAATTTGATGTTAAATAAAGCATAAAATGCAACTCCTCACTCATAGTAATGAAAGGAGAGAATAGGAATGTATATCATAATACACAGGGGTGTCCAGAACATCTTTATTGGCAATTTAACATATATTGACTTCATAATGAAAACAAATATGACGTCAATTTCCTTCTCCCTTCAAGCGCATCCGAAATGTAGCACTGTTTTAACCCCTACCCCTTCAATGCAAGTGTTCTCCGCACCCACGAGTGTGACTTGAAAAGGAATTTAAAGGTATACTATGCAGGATTGGCGATTTCATCGCGGTTTCGCTTTCAATTTTCGTTTTCGCTCGTTTTATGCTTGCATATTTCTCTGCAGAGCTTCCCCTACAGCTTTAGCGTGTATATTTGACAAAACTCCTCAATCGGTCAGTCTGCCGTGTCTTTTCATGAGACTTTACATGACACTTCCTGGAGTAGAGCATGGGTGCGTGCCCGGTGTCTCCTGAAGTTGCAAGTGTGGTTTTACCGCTACAGACCACTAGAGCGGCCAAAAAAACACTGTTTGACCGGTAATCACTCATTTAATCATATATTACAGTATGGAACGAATTGATTAACTGAAAAACGTTGCATAGTATACCTTTAACTCGCTGGATGTATTGGGAACAGCCATAGGCGTAATTTGCGGGGGGGTTACAGGGGTCATGACCCCCTCAAAAAACATATCCAGCTAATATAACCCCCTCAATATCATCACATAATTCAGATTACACTGAATATGAAATATTCTGGATGAATATGTTTTGTTCGTTTTCTTTATTCATTTCATTTTCCA
The DNA here is from genome assembly GCF_963854185.1 of Sardina pilchardus. Lineage (NCBI taxonomy): Eukaryota > Metazoa > Chordata > Actinopteri > Clupeiformes > Clupeidae > Sardina > Sardina pilchardus. Next base: position 13,754,946 of record NC_084994.1, on the reverse strand, counting down.
GCAAGATAGTATCATGTTTTAAATATTCTGAAATGTACCCCCCTGCCCACCGACTACTTGGTATTACCCAACCTGCGTTCTCTACCGAAAGTTTGTTTACTATTTTGCGCAGTCACTGGGATGAATGGTTGCAGAAAGCTCTTAACTCAGGTGGGAAGATGAAAAAGACATTGAAAGGCAGCCAGACAGCATTTTTTCATTGTTGGTTGACACCAACCAAAAATAGGAAAAATCCTGACCAAATGGAGGTATACCCCTATTGCTAAGTTAGCTGTTAAATTAGCTGATGATTTGTTGACTGGAGTTGGCTGGCTAGCCCTATGAGCCTGACGGACGCAAAGTGCGTCTAAAACACACCCATTCTTCTCTGTTACATTGCTCCGGGATAATTAGTCACAGCGAGATGAGACCTATATTGCACGAAAGAGCAGAACCGGGGCTTTCCAACGAGACTCGACACTAGTCTGTACGATCAAGTATGAAACTAAAATAAAATCATGAAGTTAAATCAAAGTATATCATATTTACAGTCTATATTGCTCTGCATTCACTTGAATTACATGCGAACCCGCCATCAGAAAGATATGGCACGCATGTCAGATGAAAGAGGAGAGCTAGAGCTATCCACATATACCAAATACAACCTTCTGGGCCATAAAACAGACGAAGTGACAGCAAAATAGCCTTTAACTTCATTTAGCTCCACTTACCCCATGTTTTTGTGTGGCATAATAGCCTATGTTCATAATCCAACGTTATCATGTGTTTCCGTTTCTCTATGGCAAAGTCACGTTCATGATACGGTTTTGAGATCCTAGCAAACTCCTGTATGGTATCCAATTCAAGACTCGTATTGCATCCAAATTTGTTTGACAAATAAACACTTTTTTGCCTTTACTTTGTTCATGCTTTGCAATGCAGTAAAACATATTATAGAGAATCATCATCTGTGCACGTCATGTGTGCTACCATGCAAACAAGTCAGGTCAGATCAGCTAGTGTAACAAATATGGAGCACAAAAAGTGTCAAAAAGTAATTTCTCATCACTAAATAAAAATTGCCATTTATTTCTGGAAGGCACACACCACATATTTCTGTAAATTGCTCAGCCCCAAAGTATACCTCCACCATGGTTCTCATATTGCAATTTTCAGGACAGTCAGGCCTACACAACCATGCAAGTCATGTCGAGCTGTCAGCTTGCTGTGGTGAGATACATGTCAAAATGTAAGAATTTGTATAGTATGTTTTTAATGTTGATAATGTGTTTTGAATGTTAATAATTTCATTTGTATTATTTAAAAATCTAAATCAAATCAATGCAAGTATTAATACATGTGGTAGATCTGGGTAGCCTAGACTGTGCTGGAAAAAAAAACAAAAAAAACAATATGTAGCATGTGTGAATGGCACTTACAATGACCAGGATAAATGCTTTTAACTAGAGGTAGTGAAAATGCCCTTAAAACAGCCTAGGGCTCATAGGGCTAGTGCAGGCGCGCACTTTATACATAGGCCTACACACAAGACGGTCCATGTGAGCACACTGAATTCAACTACTGTGGCATTATGGCACAAACAGTCAAGTGAACAGCTGCATTTACGTTAAGTAGCCTAGCCTAAATCATCATGATGTGTTTCTAATAAAGGAACGGCAATTTAGCATACCTTTTGCACAAGAAAATTATTCAATAAATAAATAAATTGATAAATATGCTGCAAGTTTAACCCCCCCAATGGTAGACCCAAAGTTACGCCCTTGGAACAGCCCCGGATCTCCGTGCCTTAAAAGTAATGATGAAAATCGACCCAGAGGTTTTTATGATATTCCAAACGAACGCCACGGCTAGCAGCCACCAGAGCCGTATCTATATGGCTCTGGCAGCCACAACTGCAACATTGTTACTAGCGCTGACCTGGCGTTATGGAGTCCGAATCATTTGTTGCAACTTCAGAACGATGTGACCGGCCACCCGGCATCCTCTAGTTTTGTTTGTGAACGGGAAATACGTGTAGCCTATTGAAGTCAATAAATTACATATAGGGAACTTCAAAAAAGGAATAGCCTAGATATGTTCTTCTACAAGCAACTGGTGCATCCACGGCAGGGGACATGTTGATCAAAAAGAGAAAAATACCGGTTGATGTTTAATAGTTTGTTGTAGGCTAAGGCTGGGATTATACTTGCCATTAGACCAAGCGTAAGCGTATGCGCCCGTGTGCGACCTGCTGTGTCCTGTGTACAGACTCGCTGCAGCATTACGCACCCAACTGGAGGTCTTCACTAGGGAGAGACTATAGTAATTCAGCTGTAGAAGTTGGCCATGTGCCATTGTTTACTCTCATGATTGCCCCCGTCGTTGATTTCGATAATGCATCTTGCGGTCACTTTTTTGGCAATGATCGCCCCCTACTTTCTTGTCAGTATTGCATCTCGCGGACGCGTCATGTTCGCTTGCGACGACGTGCACGACCGACGCAGCAAACGACCGCAAAATACGCGAGGCAGCCATGATACGAACACGAACGCGTTGTCTGCGGCAAGTCTAAACCTGCCTTAATGCAAAGGTGCACAGCAACAGTCTAACGTTTCGAATAGCCTAGATCTTCGTCAGAGTCTGTTATTAACGTTCTGCTAGATGTAGGCTAGGCATACACAGAGCCATATAAACATATGGCTCTGGGCATAGGGCCCAACCCCTCCCCAGAGAGACCCAGGTACCCCCGACCCTGCTCACACATGCACTCACCTACACATCTAAACTCAGTAGACGTAGACTTTGGTCTAGTGGGGAAATTAACTTTGTTTTAAAAATATGACGACGAGGACCTCAACGATTGGCCTTACTTTCCTTCTCAATAGGTTGAAATCGCATCTTTCACAGCCCAATTTTAAAGATTTCCCGGGGGGGATCCCCGGAAGATGGAAGGGTCAGCCGGGCTATAGCCCCGAATCTTTTGAAGTTAATCTCAATAAGGCAGATATTCTCCTTCAGAATCAGAATAGGTGAGCTACAGATCCAAGACTTCATCACACGTGAACTTTTTTGTCAAGATTTGGTGTATTTCTGCTTCAATTTGTGAAACGCTACTGCGTTAAATTAGTTTCGCTTTCGCGTTATTAAAAGGAAATCTGTCTTTCGTGTTTCTCGGGAGTAATTCATGGGTTTCATCAGGTCCCTTTCCACAGATGTATAAAATCAAGCACCTAGATTCAGAATGCACACTGCATGGTGCTTGATCAAAACACCTGTGGAAATGGACCTGATGAAATCCATGAATATAAGTAGGCTACTTCCTGAAGACTTTGTGTAGCTCTGGATGGCTGCCAAATAGTGGTAGGCCTACGTACAAATGAGATATCACCCTGATCACCTGTTTTAATCAGTCACGTTGCTTGTCGCAATCATGCCACTTTGGTGGACAAAGGGAATAACGTAGTTTAATAGGCTATAAAAACAGTGGCGTGTTCATTTAACTAAGACAAGTTGATACATACCTCTCGCGTTTTAATGCATGCAGTCAATGGCTCTTGCGCGCGGCGCTTCGATCTTTGCTAGCACTTAGCCAGCCCAGTTCACTCATTAGGAGATGAAGTTAGAAGCGACCAAACACCTCCACGTTTTCCTCATCCGTACAGTTAGGCCTACACGAGTAGTTACACGACCAAGTATGGTGACTCAAAATAAAACGTGGCGACTTGCTAAGCGGGTGAGAATTGCACTTGGGAGCACTTCGACTCGGCGTATTCCAAGTGAAACTGAAAATCCCAAGTAGCCTGACTACATTCCGCCCACATCCAAGTCGGCTATACTGATTACGTCACATGCTCAAACGTTAGACAAGTGTCCATGTAGCCTAACGTATGTCAATGCAGGTGTCCCTCTGCCTGTTTAGCGAACTGACAGTAAAAGAAGGGTAGGCTAAACCTTGCGTTCTTAATGTTTATTTTCACTCTATTAATTAGTGATGGGCGAGTTATCACTGTGATTATGAGTTATCACACTGAATTGTAAATTGTTTGTCAGATTGATTGATTTTTTAATTGCTACTTAATGTAACAGGTTAGAACACGATAGAATAAATAAAGCTATCCCACCTGTGAGAGAATGTTATAAATGCAAGTGTAGCAGTACGGAATTTAGTTCCTGTCTGTAGTGCCCGTATACTAGCAGGTAATTGGTCAACCAATGGCTTGGTAGGACTTTTGTATATTCTCAGTGACTACCCTTTCCTTTTTTACGTCCGACTGGCTGGTCGCTGCTCACCCAATTTCCGCTAGTCTACTCACACAGGTAACAGTTCGAGCGCTTCCTCTTGAGGTTCTGCTGTTTGATTTCGTGGCTGTTTAGTTATACGAGTGCCTTTTGTGTATACAGCTTCGTTGTGGATCCGTCCCCATCTCTGTTGCTGGAATCGCATCATAACCGGTATGTTTATATCTTATTTGCAACGCAAATAGCCTACACGGTCACATAGTGAATGTTTGTTTACATTTTAGGTAGTCGCGGCTACATCCCATCTTAGCACTTTTTCCCTCTGCAACGCGAACCTATGGTACGTAACTCCGTTTCAGTGTTGGCCTGTCTTTTCTCTTTACTAGAATATTAATTGTACATTTTACTTTCGTGTTGCAGAGAACTGTAGTTAGTTAACAACAGGATGGGGAACTACCGCCGTGCTGCTGTGTGATCGCTGCTGCTTTGTCTACACGACGTTGATCTCTCAAGCTGTGTTTAGCCCACCACACCGAATGCAGTAAATTGTCCCTTTGTTCAGCCTACTGTGTTGGTTGCGTTGTGTTGTCGGCGCATACAAGCGACCGTAGCCTACAGTGTCCGTCCAAACTCACTAGCTGGCTAGCTATTAGGCTTAGCGTTACGTTAGACTCGACGTTGTCATAAGTGTCATTCTTGACAATACTCTGTGCTGATTAAGGTGTCTAACACTCTCACCTCCACCACTGACTTATGTTTTGATTTTGTGCTTTGTTTGGTTTTGTACTCTTTTGTTGTGAATTGCTTTACCCCTGGCAGGAGGCCATTTCATATGCTGCTGATAACCAGTGTTCCAACACCTGTTGTTTTGTAACTCTTTGGTTTTCTAGTTTGGATTTGCTTTGCCACTGGCAGGAGGCCATTTCCCCTGCGCTGCTGATAACCAGTGTCCCAACACCTCTTACTTTGTAATGTATTTCTGGTTTTTTGGTTTGCTTCTTTTGATTTGCCACTGATAGGAGGCCATTTCCAACTGCTGCTGATCACCAGTGTGCTAGTGTTTGTCATTGTTATTTCATTATTGTGGTTTTTGCTGTTTATTATTTTTGGGGAAAATCTTTATTTTATATTTTGTTTGTTTATGTTACATTGTCAGAAGGCCCTTTATCCAACTGCTGAGAGCCTATATCTTACTCCAAGTTATTGTACTTGCGTGTGTGTGGTTAAACAGTGTTAAACTAATTGTCCTCCCTTGTTCTGTCTTTTCCAGGAGCTGAGGCTGACGGTGGAGGGGCTGCTGTCTTCCTAGTGGTGTCCCCTTTCTGGTGTGCTACTATTCCTCACGGGTGCTGCCGACTTGACCTTTGCTGTGTGTGTGTGTGAGTGCGTGGACACTTTTGCAGTGGTGTGACCTCTTCCAGGACGCCCCCCTCCTTAGTTAGCCAGTCCCCTCGCTGGTAAGCCTCAGTTCCTATTGTCTGTTGTCCCCCCTTTGTATGTCTGGTATACTTGAGAGAATTGGAGTGCAATTTTAGGTTCTGTCAATAAACTATTGTTTTACTTTGAATGAAACCACGTCTCTGACAGTTAATGAACCTGGGTGCCTTTTTGAGCAACTTAGTACACACATTTCCCTGGGTGAAACTCCCAGGGTGGCGTAGTCGCATAACATTCAAGTAGTATCTAACACGTTACTACCACTTGCCACACAAGACATTGTAATACAAATAATAGATATTGCATAGGCTACATATGGCAACTATATAGGCTACTCTACAGAAACTGAGCAGTACTAAAATTAATATCAGTTAACAGATTAGCCTACTTGGATCTTATTTCTTGTATCTTGTTTGACTTGATAGGCTATTATGGGCTTGAAATGGAATTCCCTCTAAATGTGTTATGGGCCAGAAGGACTGTCTGGATAGTGAGAATGATCAAAATATGATTTAATCTAAAAGTTAACTTTACGTGGTATTTTGTTTATTTTAACCACAATAAAGGGAATAGAATCCTATTGATTACAATGGAATGTTCTGTATTTTTTTTTTTTTTTTTTGCATATCTATGATTTCAGAAGCATTGTTAACTCTTACATTCTAATTACATGTACAATCAAGGTATCAGATGAAAGCCTATCTTCCACTCGTTTGAAAGGTGTGCTCAGTTTGTTTCTAGCATAAACTACCAGGGAGATATGGCCTAGGATTCATGATATATTTAAATCTTTTAAGCATGATTTGGTGATTCCGGGGAGTTAAAGCAGAATTGAGATAGCATTCTTTAGACCCTAATTGTAAGTTTACAGCAGCTTGTTGCCCGGGTTGGCCACCCAGGTTGTGATCCTCAGACATCATAACTTTCATTTTTGTATGACAACCTTTTACAGCAGCCCATGTCTGGTAAACCACCTTTGCCCCCTGGGTATAATATGTCTAACGGCGTGTAAGGACTACACGTTTGGTTTGGTTGGGGCTAGCCTGCATTCTTGAAAGTAAATCACGATAATGATAATCATGACATAAGTAATATTTTAACATAATGACAATGACAATGTCATATTTGTTTATTAAATCGAAGTTTCTACTTTGCAGATAGCTTCATATTAATATTGACGATATGTCATTACCTAGCCTACATATCCAATCTGTAAACTGTAGCCTATAATATGGAAGCATATGTGTTCCAAAATTCAAATGAGAATGCATTCTGCAATATGCAATTCTAAAAGACATTACTGTACATTAAGCAATTGCCAATTCATTATGCAATTTAATATGTGAAGTGACAATGCAATCATCAAATCAATTTGATTTGTGTTGGTGAAAATTTGAATAAACATGGATTGAATTGCATTCCATTTTGCCATGGTACTTTAGTCTCAAAATTCAAATGGCAATTAATTTTGCAGTTCAATTTAGTTTAATCATTTAATTGTCAATTACTTTTGCAATTTAATGTTCAAAATTCAATGTAGAATTGAATGAATTTTTTATTTATTTATTTATTTTTTTAAATTGTTTTTTGAAATGTTTTTTTTTTTAATATTGAAAACATTGTAGGCTACAGCCACCTGTTGTTCTCTAATTTACAACGTCCGTAAATTGGGCTTTGTTTCGCTATACCGACGGCTAAATGCGGCCGCGCATTTATTCATAATTAATACCAATAAATGGTACCGTGGGCAGTGAGTGTGACAATGACATGCTGTTTCTAAAATGCCAGCAGATAGTGTCACTCGACTTCTCAGGACAAAACAAATTCCGTAACGTTTAATTGGACCTCAACAGTGACGTTCGTCGTTCATTTCACATAATCTGAGCGAATTCACGTTCAAAATTCATTATTTACAAATGTGTTGCGTTCAGTTCAACGTTCACAGAAAAATTAACGTGTTCAATGAACGCGTTCTTTTGAACTCGTTCATGCACAACACTGCCTCCAAGACACAACTCTGAACAAGCAGAGACTAAGTGTTGCCAAGCAGGAGTCACGAATGATGGATGCCCTCTGCAGCGGGGGATTCCACGACCCAGGCCTTGGGGAGAAGGTGTGCACGTTCTGAAGAAGCTCCAGAGGGAGAGGGTTTTTAAGTGTCATCATAACACCTCTTTTTTCTCCCTTCTGTCCAACCCTGGGCAGGTGTCTGCCCACTATGTAAATAGGAATTATTTAATTATTCTACAGTAGGCCCTGTTCATGACCGGGACATGACTGCGTGTGTTTGTGTGTGTGTGTGTGTGTGTGTGTGTGTGTGTGTGTGTGTGTGTGTGTGTGTGTGTGTGTGTGTCAACATCCTTCTGCTCCTGCCTGGCAGCACATTAGGCCTGCATGAAAATTTACCACAAGCACCAGGGTCAGTGTTTGTGGCCCTGCCTTGAGACTTTTTGAGTTTCAGCTTTGAACCTGGTGTGGTCTCAACCTATTTATGGACAAGAACTTCAACTTCACACAAACAAGAATACATTTGTCACTGTCTGAAGCTCAAGCAACAGATGCAGATCAGATAGAAGTGGTCAAAAATAAACTACAAAGCACAAAGCCCAGAAGATGGTTGTGTATAAATTAAAGTCAGAGTCCAATAGCAAAGGAAACCCCAGATGTTGGCAAAACTACCTTTCCTCGAAAAAACGGCATGCCTGATATAAAGCTGAAAATCACCACCTCAGAATGAGATAATATGGGTATTTATACATTTTCTGCAAGAGTCATGCCAGTATTGCAGTGTTTGCAATTTGTATCTCTGATGCTCCCTAATGCCACATGATTAAAAGGAAAAAATATATGATTTTGGCAGAAATTACAGGAAAATGTGTGTAATTAAAAGTTTGAAGAGCTCCTGTATTTGTCCAAAGTGTTGATAAAAGGATTTGAATGAAACCTCAGATTGTCCTCTTTAAAATGATACCTAACATTATAAAACGTGCACAGACCTGAGCTGAAAGCTAATTTTACAAATGTGTCACATACAGTAACTGCTATCTGCAACTGCAACTTCATGTATCCTCACTCACATGAATGCAACCATGAATGATTGCAATGTATGTATACATAAATAACAATACAGACTGCCATTTTTTTAGACAATGTAGACAAATATAAAACGTCATAAAAAGACATGAAGAGGATAGAGGGAAGATGAAAAGACAGGAAGATGATAGAGAGCAAGGAAAAGAAGAGGATAGAGGAGAGAGAAAAAGAGAGAGAATTCAAAGAGCTGACACCCAGTTTACTCCCCAAACCAAAGCCCTCAGTCACAAGGCTCACATCCTCCCACCATCTAGTAGAGAACAACTCATATTAGAGGAACATAACTGGTTAGGGATCAACAGAAAAAGTCTGGGGGGAGAGAGAAGAAAGAGGAGGGGAAGAGAGACATAAGATAGGAGGGAGAGGGAGAGAGAGAGAGAGAGAGAAAGAAGAGAGGGAGATATATGGTGATGAGAGGAGAAAGAGAGAACAGAGGGAAGATAAAAGGCAAGGGTAGGGGGCAGAAGAGATGAAGAGGAAGAGAGGGGGCATATAGAAAGAAAGAAGGAGGAAGGAGGTAGAGAGAGAGGGGGTGGTGAGGTGAAAGATAAAAGAGGGGTGGGCAGTAGGAGAGGCAGAGAAGGGTCAGACAGAATGAGAGAGAGAGAGAAGTGGAGAAAGAGTGTGGAAAGGGGAAGGATGAAGGCAGACACACACACACACACACACACACACACACACACCCCAGCCGTAGACCAGACCAGAGACAGATCCACTGTGAACAGGAGACAGGTGGACGTACCTGTTGGAGGAGGAGTTCACATATCACATATCGGGCACAGGGTCACTGAGGAGTTATATAGAACGCAAACCCTGGATAGAGGGGCTCAGTGAATGTGGGGTGGAATGTCTGCAGATGGGTGAGTGTGTGAGAAAAGACGCTGTATAGGACAGAGTGCTGGCTTCCCAGTCCAGGTACACTCCTACTCTCCTGGAGCCGGAGGACGTGGCAGGTATGGTAGTGTTTTCATCATTGTGCCAGACAGAGTCAAGAGAGACTCAAGAGAGCAGTCCAGACTCCAGGACTTGGCATATTCCTAAGACATATTCCACCTGTACTGAATGATAGCTGTTTCAGAGTGAACTTTGTATTCCTGCAATTAGCTGCTATAAAAGGTTTTACAGCTTAGATTACTTTACACAGCACTAAAGCCTGTGCTTCCTGAAAGCTTCTTACAACGTTGACTTCACACCTTCATAGTCCGGAAGCCGATGGCCAGAATTTCAGGTGAATCTGGTGTCTTTGTGTGTGGCACTGGCAGAAATAGACATCTCAGCAATCTCAGCAATGTAATAAGATGTCAGCCTGAAAGTTTCCTTTTGTAACAAGGTGGAGGCGGTTTATTTATTTTTATTTTTATTATTATTATCATTTTTAAACTGGGAACTTGATGCAGTTAAACCACACTGAAAGTGATCTCAGAATTGCTATAGAAAAGCAAAGAGATCAGCCTGACCTCTCGCCAATAGCAGAAGAATAGCAGAGCCCTTATCTCCAAGAATCAAACTGTTTTATCCAGCTACACCTTAGAATATTCCCAACTCTTTCAACTAGCCTGCAGTTCATTTGGTCATTTGGATAATACATATGTTCACCAGCAGACTACAGAGAATTTCTTAATCTACAGATAATTTCTAACAGATACATTAGATTGCAATACAACCATGATCAGACTGTTGCCCACATTACACGTATTAATTCAAGACAAAACATGAATGTGTTATATTCACAACATACATTGTACAGATATTTCAGAAGTGGCTATCAGACCAGTTGGGTTTTCATGGTATGATGATTCACTGGGCACCCTGCATAGTAGTAAGAAAGTCCTTTGAAATTGGGGTAGCCATGTGGTAGCCATTTTGCAGCTTTGGCCCAAATCCTGACCTCATACCGTTTTCTTGGAGACGTAACCATATGTGTGTAGACAGCATAGCGACACTGAAAGTTTGCACATTCTTTTAAAAAACTGGAGGGGGGGATGGCTGATGCCACTTTTTTTTAAGATAAAATAAAATAAAAAATAAAAAAAGAAGAAGAGAGGAAAACATAGGAGTGGAGACAAAGGCAGATGATGTGTAAAAAAAATAAATAAATCCTTTGTTTGAAATGGGTGCAGCCATGTGGCAGCCATTTTGCAGGTTTGGCCCAAATCCTGGCCTTACACAAGTCTGATAGTGGATTGGCCCCTGACACAGGTGGTGTTGGAGGAGGAGCTCATGATCTGGCTCAGGTCCACTGAGGAGCCAGGCCAAAGCCCAAACCCTGGACAGAGGGGCTCAGTGAACGTGGAGTGGAAAGTGTGCAGGTGGGTGAGTGTGTCAGAGGAGACGCTGTAGAAGGCTATAGTGCCGCCCGGCTGGTTCAGGTACACTCCTACTCTTCTGGACCCAGAGGAGGGGGCGGGCATTGCAGTGTGTTTATTATTGTGCCAGGCAGAGTAACGGAGAGGAGAGCAGGTCAGACTCCAGGACTTGGCGTTAGATCCCAGCAGGCTGTCAGTATCTTCCCCTTTCCTCTCGATGCTTTTATAGACCACAGCAATAGCAACCTCTTGTCCACTCCACTCAGCCTCCCAGTAGCAGTGTCCAGGCAGATTGTCTCTACACAACACCTGACCCCACCAGGCAAATCTTTCAGGGTGGTCAGGATACGGCTGCATCTCACCCACACATGTCACCTTTGTCTTCTGCTCAGAGAGAACAAGTTCTTTGTCTGCTGTGTTTGGGTCTAGTGTGAGCGCACAGGTATCTGTAAAAAAGACATCCACAGAATCCACAGAATCAGTGTGGAGAGTGGCAGATCTCTTTCTCTCTCTCTCTCTCTCTCTCTCTCTCTCTCTCTCTCTCTCTCTCTCTCTCTCTCTCTCTCTCTCTCACTCACACACACACACACACACACAGACACACATTCATACATCTGTGTGTGTATGTGTGCATGTCTGTTGCCTGTGTGTGTGTGTGTGTGTGTGTGTGTGTGTGTGTGTGTGTTTATGTTATTTAAACACCACCATCTACAGGCCGATAGGTGTAAAGTCACTAAATGTACTCTAATTTATTGGTTGGCCACCCATAGATGAAATTCCATGAAACTAACTCACAGAGACTGTCAGAGTTATCATACACATGGAATTTGGGGCAATTCAGTACAACTCACAAGTGAGTGGTTATGGACCCTTGATACTATCATACCAGAACAATTTCGTCATCTTTGGCGCATGGTTAGTTACAGTAGTAGAGAGAGAGAGAGACAGAGAGATAGAAGGGTTTGTATGGTCATGTTTTTAAGAAGCTATATTTGAAAGAGTATATAGCCATGGTGACTATAATATCCACTAAATACATTAACCCTCTACTGCACACATTATTATGTTGCATGAAAAAAAAATATAAAACTCAAAAACTTACATCTCAGCAAACGTGGTCGAGCTCTGCTCACAGAGGAATGGTCAGTTCTGTAAGAAAAACAACATGTCATGTCACAAACAGGTTTGTGCAACCTGTGAATTGATCATAAAGAGATTTATTATAATTTATTACCATGTATTACAATCTGCTGGCATACCATTTTATATACACTGTGTGTATATACTGTCTGCCTGCTCACCTCCCTCCTTGAAATCTTATCCTCACATGACATTCACTTATGTTATGTACAATTGCTGACTGCACATTTAAGCAACTATTTAGACATTTGCATTATTGGATGCTGAGATAAAGAGGTAACATATATGCTTTAATGTAAAGCAGTAATTCAAACATGACTTCATAAACTTCACTTGCATGATTGGATGCTGCTTCTAAGAGCTAGTTTTGAAAAAAAAAAAAAAACTTGTGGTATATACAACATTGAAAATAGACCACTACAGTATGTATTAATATATTGATATGGTCTCCACAATGGAGACAGTGTCTAAATGTGAAACATAGGGTTTTTTTTTCTGAACATACTTGAGTATCTCCAGTTTACAGTCAGGATCCTCCAATCTAGCAGATAACAGCTTCATTCCTGATTCTCCATGATGATTGTAGCTCAGATCTAGCTCTTTTAGATGGGAGGGGTTTGAAGTCAGAGCCAAAGCCAGATAAATACAACCCTCCTCTGAGATGAGGCAATCAGAGAGCCTGAGACATAAATAGATAAAGGGAAAAGAGTGAGAGAGAAAGAGACAGATTGTAGTAAAATCTGATATGACGACGATGTTTGGAAAAATCACAGACAATGTGTGCTATCAATGCCACTCTCACTCGTGCCATATTGTTTAATTGTAAACTGTTGTGACACAGATCTGGTTAATTCAGAAATCCATTTCGAAACTCACAAATAGGCTCAAACATAGGACTACACCAGTGCAATACAATATGCCAGGACAGATGTTTCCTTGTTATTTTTTCAGTGTGCTGACAAGTGTATGTTATGTTGTCATGGTTCTTCTAACTAATCAGGTAATCTGTGTCAATAAAGAAATCAATGCCCACCCACCTCAATGTATGAATTTTGCAGTTGGAACTGGACAGTCCCTTAGAGAGAAGATTAACTCCTGAATCCCCCAGGTCATTGCCATTCAAGTCCAGCTGTAGCAGGGAGTTTTGTGACTGGAGAACTGAAGCCACAATCTCACAAGACTTATCTGTGAGTTTACAGTCAGCAAATCTGTGACAAGGTTTGACAGAAATTATGACATAACTCATAATGGAAGGTTTCTACACAGTGAATCAGCCTAATTAAAAAAAGGTATTCATTGCACTGCAACAACAGCGTGTCTAATAAAAATTAATAGATAGACAAAGCTACAGTAGTTGGTATTGTTATAAAGAGACTTTGGCCCTGTCCCATTTCTCTGGAGTTAAGTTTCGCTTTCGCTTTCCCACGATGTCGTTCATTTCATCTTCCACTTCGTTTTAAGCCTCCATCGGAGCCCACTATAATGTTAGGGTGGATTTTAAGGGGAACTTTGCTCTTCCACTTGCTTCCTAAAGTAATGGGACACCCTAACCCTACACGGGAAAGCGCAAAATCTAGGGTTAAGGGCAAAAATCTAGGGGGAGATGAGAATTGGGACAGGCCTTTATCACTTTCTCTTAGAGACTTTATCGCTTTCTCTTAGAATGACTTATTTTAAGAAGTCTCATACTGAAGCTAATTTGTCTTCCAGTGTGGCCAAAGATATTGTGATATATTGTGAGCCAACGTGAAATAAGTCTCTTCACACTTAAAACAATACCAAATATATTGATCTTGATATAAGATCTTTTTTTGCAGTGTATGATCACATGAAAAGCTCATCCATCTCCATCAGAATCTCACCGTGCCTTTCTGTAGCAACTCACAGCTGGGATCAGTCTCCTGCGTCCTTCATCTGATGTGTTGAATTTTCTCAGATCAATCTCATCCTGCACCTCCTCTGACATCAAAAGTATGTGGGCCAGTGCTGAACAGTGAACAGGAGACACGTTTTGATTGATGTTCTTTGGTGATGATAGGAATTTCTGAATTTCTTTGTGTATGGAATGATCATTCATTTCAAACAAGCAGTGGAAAAGATTGATGTATCGTTCTGGAGAGAGATCTTCGCTGTCAAGCTGCTTAATGTACTGACATGTCTCCTTGATGCTATTTGAGGTGTTGTGTGTGTGGTCAAGTACACCTTTCAGAAGGGTCTGATTGCTCTCCAGACAAATGCCCATTAGGAAGCAAAGGAAAAGATCCAGATGTCCGCTCTGGCTCTCCAAAGCCTTATTGAGTGCACTCTTAAGTAAGACATGTAAAGTGTCCTGAGATTTTAATCCTAATATTGAAAGAAAATAAGATGTAATTGATGGGTGGAGCTCATCTCTGCATTCTTCACTGATAAGGGATTTCACTGCCTCAAAGTTCTTGGTCATGTAAGAGTGAAACACATACAGGGCTGCCAGAAACTCCTGGACACTCAGATGCACAAAGCAGTAGACCTTCTGGTGAAAAACAGATTCTTCTTTGAAGATCTCAGTGCACATGCCAGAGTACACTGAGGCTTCACGGACATCAATGCCACATTCATGCAGGTCTTCCTCATAAAACATGAGGTTGCCATTCTCTAGATTCTTGAAAGACAGTTCTGCTAGCTTCAGCAGTATGATGTTCTGTGATTCCAAGAGCCTCTTCGTATCTGTTTCGTGGCTTTCTTGATATTTCTGATTCTTTCGAGTAGTCTGGATTAGTAGGAAGTGTATGAACATCTCAGTCAGAGTAGTGGGTATTTCCTGGGTGTTGTCCTGTTCCAGCATCTGCTGAAGTACAGTGGCTGCAATCCAACAGAAGATTGGAATGTGGCACATGATGTGAAAACTCCTGGATGCTTTAATGTGTGAGATGATTCTGTTAGCCTGATTCTGATTTTTGATTCTCTTCCTGAAGTACTCTTCTTTCTGTGGGTCATTGAATCCTCGTACTTCTGTTACCTGGTCAGTATACTGAGTAGGAATTTGACTCACTGCTGCTGGTACGGTGTTCATTTTAGGACATCCTCAGACTCAGGTGTCAGACTCAGAAAAACCTCTGTCATCCTCAGACAAAACTGTGTCAGCGTCAGAAAAACCTCTCTCATCGTCAGACAAAACTTTCTCAGCGTCGGAAAAAACTTTGTCATTCTCAGACAAAACCGTGTCAGAAAAACCTCTCTCATCGTCAGACAAAACTTTCTCAGCGTCGGAAAAAACTTTGTCATTCTCAGACAAAACCGTGTCAGAAAAACCTCTCTCATCGTCAGACAAAACTTTCTCAGCGTCGGAAAAAACTTTGTCATTCTCCGACAAAACCGTGTCAGAAAAACCTCTCATCCTCAGACAAAACTTTCTCAGCGTCAGAAAAAACTCTCTCATCCTCAGACAAAACTGACAAAACATACAAACATAATTGAGATTACAGTATTTCTGTCTAAAATCATGCATGATAGGCCTACCAATGAATCATTCCATAGGGCACGGAATGAATAATTTAATTAGTCTGTGAACCGAGCTAACTAGCTAGCGGACGCTAGCTTAAAAAGCAATGGAAGTGAATGGCAGTAACCATGACAAATAGCTATGCGCTGCCAGGTCACTAACAGTTGAAAGACTCCGCTTAAACTGTATACCGTTGCAAGTTCACTTGAGTATAAACTACCCACTTTACCTAATATCACTAATGTTATTCAGGTAGTTGTCATTTCAAAGAATGACACAGCTCCGTTTAAAATGTTACCTTAGATAGGCGGCTAGCTAGCTAGCCAGCAACCAGACAGTAACCAACAGCAGCATGGTCTGATATTAAGTTATTTTCTTAACAAATCCATACACTAAAAAATACACTTTTTTACAGATTATGACAAAATATTCCAAAATACCGTCAACAAATCCAGAAAGCCATAATGACCAATTTATTGATAACATTCCACAAGTATCCCATTGATATTAATGCAGCGAGGGCGTACTCCCCTTGAGGGGCTAGCAGCTAGCTGTCTGGTTGCTGGCTAGCTAGCTAGCCGCCTAGCTAGGTAACATTTTAAACGGAGCTGTGTCATTTCTTTGAAATGACAACTACCTGAATAAGATTAGTGACATTAGTTTAAGTGGGTAGTTTATACTCAAGTGAACTTGCAACGGTATACAGTTTAAGCGGAGTCTTTCAACTGTTAGTGACCTGGCAGCGCATAGCTATTTGTCATGGTTACTGCCATTCACTTCCATTGCTTTTTAAGCTAGCGTCCGCTAGCTAGTTAGCTCGGTTCACAGACTAATTAAATTATTCATTCCGTGCCCTATGGAATGATTCATTGGTAGGCCTATCATGCATGATTTTAGACAGAAATACTGTAATCTCAATTATGTTTGTATGTTTTGTCAGTTTTGTCTGAGGATGAGAGAGTTTTTTCTGACGCTGAGAAAGTTTTGTCTGAGGATGACGAGAGAGGTTTTCCTGACACGGTTTTGTCGGAGAATGACAAAGTTTTTTCCGACGCTGAGAAAGTTTTGTCTGACGATGAGAGAGGTTTTTCTGACACGGTTTTGTCTGAGAATGACAGAGATTTTTCCGACGCTGAGAAAGTTTTGTCTGAGGATGAGAGAGGTTTTTCTGACACGGTTGTCTGAGGATGACAGAGTTTTTTTTGACGCTGAGAAAGTTTTGTCTGAGGATGAGAGAGGTTTTTCTGACAGAGGTTTTTCTGACGCAATTTTGTCTGAGGATGAGAGAGGTTTTTCTGACGCTGACACAGTTTTGTCTGAGGATGACAAGGTTTTTCTGACGCTGAGGCAGTTTTGTCTGAAGATGACGGTAGTTTTCCTGAGTCTGACACCTGAGTCTGAGGATGACAAGGTTTTTTCTGACGCTGACACAGTTTTGCCTGAAGATGACAGAGGTTTTTCTGACGCTGAGGCAGTTTTGTCTGAGGATGACGGATGTTTTTCTGAGTCTGACAACTGAGTCTGAGGATGTCCTAAAATGTACACCGTATGCTGGTCGTGAGGTTATCCAGATGAGTGCAGAGGGAAGCAGAGTTCCCTGAATGAGGCTTGTTATCAGAAGATCCACTGATGATATTTGTTCTACATCAGACAACTTACTGTTCTGTTCCAGATCCAGAGTCAACCGGCTCTCGTCCAAACCATCAAAGATGAACGCAACCTGACACTGTTTGTATCCTTCATCATGCAGCGCCTTCAGTTCAGGGTGGAAGTCCAGCAGGAGCCTGTGAAGACTATACTGATCACCCCTGACCAAATTCAGCTCACGGAAAGAAAAGGGAAACATAAAATCTACATCCTGATTGGCCACCCCATCTGTCCAGTCAAGAATGAATTTCTGTACTGAGACTGTTTTTCCAATGTCAGCGACACCTTTGGTCATCACAGTTCTGATGTGCCTCTTCTGTCCAGGTAAGGGCTTGAAGATGTCATTGCAGTTGATCGGTGTGTCTTCTGTTGTTTGTACTCTGGATGCTGACTCTATCTGCCAAACCTCATGCTTCGTATTCACCCCTTCACTATCTCCTGCTGTGATGTAGAGGTCTGTGTAGATCTTACTGAGGAGTATCTCAGCCCCTGGTTTGATGATGCCTTCAGATATGTTCTCAAATCTCCTCTTCAGACTGGCTTTGTGATTCTGTATAACTCTCTTCAGGTCCTCATCTATTTAAAAATGAGAAGTCAACAAAGAAAATAAATAAATAAGTTGTACCACTTAGTGCCCTTACAACCATCCCTAAATGTAATATGTAATTTGAAATGCTTGGTAACATTGACTCTCAGAAAAACAGATACATGTTTTTAAGCCAAAATATAGCCTATATGCACCTAGTTTATTCTTTCTGCTTAGTTTATGCTCAGTGTTTGGGTGTGTTCTGCTTTTGATCAAGCGTCTGTGTTCATCTTGTGTGCTCATATCTGTGTGCTTGTCTAGAGGAGGCTGTAGAGGAGGTTGGATTCTGCAAGTCTTTTCACACTGGGGACAGGCTTGGTCTCCTGGTAGTCCAGGCTGCTTCCAGTAGCTGCTGATGCACTGCCTGCAGAAACTGTGTCCACAGGTGGTGATGACTGGATCCCTCAGTACCTGCTCACACACTCCACACATGGACTGATCCTTGGTCAGATCAGCCCCTAGCTCACTACAGACACAAGAGAAATCAGTCAAGAAACGCTGAGTAATTTCTGCGTATTAGCCGCATTGTGTATAAGCCACAGAATTATACAAGTATATGAATTATACAAGTTAAAATAAACAAAACCATATCATAACTGCCCCCATATATTAACCTCATAGCTGATGAAATATTGCAAAATCAATCTATAAGCTGCAGCCAAGTTAGGAAATACGGTAGGATCACTTAAAGCAGCACTACATGGTTTTGGTCTTAAAGAAATACTGTATGGCAAAGAAATTTGACACTGTGTTTGCTCACAGCAGAGACACGAGAACCTGTGACATCTGACCACAGGTCACAGTCTTAGGCCTTGTGCACATGCACCTGTGCTAGAACCACCACCCACTATTAAGAATCGTGCAAAGACTGCCCCATCATAAATATGTGCAGCACCAGATGCAGTGAAATGTGCTGAAGCTGATAAGGTGACCAGATGTCCAAGACCAAATCCGGGGACATACAGTAATCCCAAAAATTATGTCCCAGTTTGCCTATCCATCTGATTGAAATACATTTTTAAAAATTATTTTGCTGGGGGCAGGCAACCAAAAACGGGAACTGTCCCCTGAAACCGGGGATGTCTGGTCACCCTAGAAGCTGAGCCCAATTTCACCCCTGAACCTCAAATCTCACTTCAGGTCATGATCTGCTGGTTCATCACTGAAGTAGAGGGACAGAGGCATGGACTCCTCTCTCTTCAGAGACACACATCTGGGCACTGGAGATGGAGGTCTGGACATGTCTGCCCTGTGTAGTTTAGGGTCATGAAACAGAACAGGGTTTTTCATTTCAGAAAACACTCCATAGCTGATATTCTGTTTGGAGAAGAAGATGTTTTGAAGACAATGGCCGGGTTTCCCAGAATTGTGAAGAAGCTCTTAAGTGCTAAGAACTTCTTAGGAGCGTTGTAAGAATGTTCTAAGAACACTCCTAAGAAGTTCTTAGCACTTAAGAGCTTCTTAACGATTCTGGGAAACCCGGCCATTATCAGTTATCATCCTGACTACCAGAGGTGCATTTTGTCCTCTCTGGGGGACATTTGTAAACTTGAATATCTCGTAGACCATGCATTCTACTGCGCTAACTCCTTTTGTTCTGTACAGAGGACATTCAGAACTTTTATTTGATAACACATTTATGGAGGTGGGGTTTTGGGAACTTCCTTTCTTGAAATGTCATTGGTCAAATGGACACAATTTTCCCGGAAGAAAAAGAGGAAGTTCCCTAAAACCCATATTAAAATATATCCCCATTATATCCCCATATAAAGCCTTGAATGTTCTCTCTACAGATCAAAAGGAGTGAGCAGTAGTATTCATGGTGTTGGGGATTTAGAAATGTCCTCTAGAGAAGAACAAAAATGAACTGCTGGTAGTCAGTGTGTGTGTGTGTGTGTGTGTGTGTGTGTGTGTGTACACAGATGACACCACACATCAAAGCTCACTTCAGATCATGACATGGTTCATTGCTGAAGTAAAGGGACAGAGGCATGGACTCCTGGCTCCTCAGAGACACACAGCTGGGCATTGGAGATGGAGGCACGTTTGGCCTGTGGAGATTGGGGGACACATGCAATGTACCGTATCTCATCCAAATCATTCTTCATGATCACCCAGGCATAGTGCATAACCTCTGGTGTGTATATTTGTGCGGAATTTAAACACTCAGGACATTTGGCTGACGCTTTTTTCCACTCACCATCCATCGTAATGTGTTGGTGAGAAAGGATCATCCAGGTCCTTGATGTTCTCCATAGACACACATGCGTTAACTGCAGACTCTGGTCTAAACGTCCCGCGGTGACCTGCAGCCTCCTCTCTCTCCTGAGAGTCACTCATCTCAGCAGCAGTCGGAGACCTGAACTGATGAAACATGCAAATGTGTATGACAAGTTACAAGGTTTGTTTACAAACTACAATAACAATGACGATTGTCAAGGTATTTGTTATAGGCACATCAGAATTGTTCAGAATGATTGCATGGCAGGAGGGCCGCAAGTTGGTCTGGATAAGTGCATCAGCTAAATAAATGCAAAAACTGATATCTAACCAAATGTCATTCAATATTAAGTTGGTAGCCTGATATACAGTAAGTGCACCAGCTAAGTGAATGCAAGAACTTATATCTGACCAAAGTACATTAAGTTGGTAGCCTGACATTGTCATACTAAAAATTCTAGCTAGAATTTGAGTCTGATGCTGCTCCATTAGGCTGTGATATTGGGGCGTGTTTCAACCGAAACCGAGACAAAATGCCTTTTCACTCATTAGGACCTACAACCAAGCAGAGCAGCATTTCTGTTGTAAACAAAATCAACCCAAGCACTCTTTGGTGAAGTGGTTGATCACGATACTTTTGATCATCTTGTCAATCATTGTATAAAGCCAGCCCTGACAATTTGATTGGTCCAAACAGCTTTGGTTCGAGCATGGTTTGCGCCTCAGTGGAGCAATGCCAGACCGAACTTCCTAAGTTTTCTAAGTTTGGCTGGCACCCAGGCTATTAGTCTAGTTAGTATTGTTTTTAGTGTGACTACACTTATAGCTCTTTCTTGTAAGTCTATTAAGCATATTCGTCTTGCTAATATGTCTTAAGATTAGAGTTGGATTTATTTTAAGATATCTCATCAAATTTAGATTTTAAACGTTGACCACTCCCTCAACCAACTTCTAGTTATGGTTATTCTAGGTCACGGAAAAATACTGACAGACATGTGATACGTCATAGTCCATTGCTCTTGTGTGCGTGTTTTGTCTTATACAATGAGAGAAAATGTGGATAACCCTGTTCTGAGTAGATATGAAAAAAACATATTACACATTGCCATGAAGACAACAGCCAAAATGTTGTCAACACCGAGTATCACTCCCCAATGCAATCACAGATATAGTTAATACATATGCAACAATACACAATAATGTAGACATATTAGTACCCCACAGACTGTGGTCTGCATCAAACTTGAATCTCACACATATCCTTTCATACCAGCTGACTGACCAATTAGCTGGGAAGAGGACAGTAGTGTTGATGTGTTTCAGGATAAAATACCTGAATATGGAGAGATTGTTCTTCTTTCCTCTTGCTCTTGGGCCTCTCTCTCTCTCTCTCTCTCTCTCTCTCTCTCTCTATCAGACATCAGACCATAATGCTAAACCTTCGAGGTCAAAATAGTTCTCTTCCTGAGATGTGCCTGCAACATCTAGTTTCTTCATACTTTTCTCTCTGTTGTTGTTCCTCTTTGTTTTTTATCACCCTGTCCAAACAACTTTCATCAAACAAACACAAACAAGTATCAACAAGCAGATACTACACAATGAATACCTGCCAGCTTAACAGCCTGCATAAGTGCAAAAAGGGGGTGTCTAAAAACAAGATAAAACAATAAATCTGAGGTAAAAGGTACTCAAAACAAGTGAAATTATGTGTCCATGCAGCAAGATAATTTCACTTACACTTACTTCACAAGATTTCTTGGATTGAGATAATTAAATCTAGAAATGAGATTCTAGTGTAAAGTTGAATAAGCTGCTCAATTATACTAAGAGATGTACAGTACATTTCAAACATTTATCACACATGACCCCTGTCCCAGAAGCAGAGGAAGGAAGTACATTATTTTGATTCATTTTCTATATTTAAGCATCACCAGTTGCACTCTGCCATACTCTCAAACTGATGGTCCTCTCAAGTAATTTGTCCTGGTACAACACATAAATCTAACAATACATAAAGCATCCAAAGAAAAAATATATTTATACATTATATTTAATGGAATAACTTACACTATATTTTGAGCTTCATTTGCGTGCTTGTCTGGAATCCATGTCCTTAACAGTCCGATGCTAGAGAACTATGGAGTTTCGTTTGTGCCAAAAAGTTCAAACAATACTTTTTCAAATTCAAACAAAAATCAATTAATCAAAATACCAAATACAAAATCTAAACAAAAAAAATAAAGTCGAAAAAAAAAATCTAAACTCGCAAACAAATTATTTGTGTAGTTGCAAAAAAAAACTGTTTGAATAACTTGTCTTTTGGTTTACAATAACAACAGTCATTTGCAGCGACATCATTCGTTTGTTTGCTCCTGGCTTTTTCAGTTTCGATTCTGGCTCTCGCGTTTGCGCTGCCTGTTTCTTTGCTTGCGATTCTGGCACAAACTTCACATGTGGGTGGGTGTCTGTGGGGTGCATTCCTATTGGCTGATGCGTTTTGACTGACAGCTTTACTATGGATTCAAGCGCAAGAGCTACCCACCTCCCCCCCAGGTAGTGGTGCAACGCTCTTTTTGGCCACTATGTACAGGTATATGGGATGTGGCGCTATTGAGCACAGTATGTCAACCGCCATATGAAGAAGAAGAAGATATTGACCACAGTAAGTAGTTCCGTGGAGCTAGCTACACCAAAGCCATCGATGGGCTACACGCGTTATGGACTCAAAACAATGGGTTTTCCTCACTACTCATTAACCCAAGGTAAGAAGTGTAATCTAATTTGTTATGGGTCTAATTTTCACGTTTATGTGGGATGTTATGGCGTAGTTGTTACAATACTGACGCTGGTTTTAAGGTATCAGATGGCTATCTTAGCATCGTAGGTTTGTCCACATACAAACGAGGCTTTTGATGAAATGTCGCATTACAGTAGCCTAAATTATGAATTCATACCATGTATTTATTTGTTCAGAAGTATATTGTTAATGTCCTCGCGTTATATAAGCGTATGTGTCCGATTATGTCATGAAATATCGCTATGTTGTCAACGGTAGTCTAGCATAGTATGAGCGCGATGGTGCGATCTATCTGTGGTCAGTTCATCAATGGCCCTGGCGATCTCTGGAGGTCCACTCTTTGTGAACGTTTGGAGACCACAGACATAGTGTAACCTTAGTTAGAGTATTGGTTCATTTGCCTGAGAAAGACCCAAGGGTCGAAACGTTACTTTTTGTAAACATGGGAGCTCAAGCAGTGTTGCCAACGTTACCTTCTTCTGTTACATCTCCCCAGGAAATGTTATTAAGCACTGTGACCAGCTCTGTCTTTTGATTAGTACATGTCTCATGTCTTTTGCTTGTGCTTGTGTGCTTGTGCAGAACAACTCATCGTGATGGAGCACCTGTACTCCCTGATACAGCAGGATCTGAGGGGATTCCTCAGACAGGACGCAGATGTGGATTGACAACATCCTGCAGTTTGACCTGTTCAACCGACCTCTTCTCTGTCCCATACACACCACACAGTCTTTGGTCAACCTCTGCTTCATTGCCATCACAACCATCGGTCCCTGTTTCATCTGCAGCACAACACAGCACAGCTGACGGCCTCTTCTCCATCTGCAGCACAGCACCACACACCAGACAGAGTCCGCTGCGTCTTTCACACACCTGGTGGATCCTATTGTGTGCCTCACATACCTGAGAGACTCTGCTCCACAGTACCTGCAGGCTCTGCCCTGCCCCACCCCTCGCACACCCGATGGACCTAGCTGTGTCCCTCACATACACAATGCGCTGTACCCCATCCCTCACACACCCGATGGATCTAGCTGTGTCCCTCACATACACAATGCGCTGTACCCCATCCCTCACACACCCAACAGATCCTGTTGTGTCTCTAACACACAGAGCAGGCTTTGCCCAGCCCCTCAGGGTGGCTCTGAAATCTGTGGCTTTCACACTCCCAACAGACGCTGCTCTCTCCCTCACACACCCGGCTGGCTCTGCCCGGTCCGTTGCACACCTGCAGACTTCCAGCCGCCACAAACCCAGCTCACCCTTCTCCTGCTGTGTCCTTTACAAACCAAAAAACACAGCTATGCTCCGCACATGACTAGCTGACTCTGCCTGGTCCCTTGCACACCCAGTGGACGTGGACACTGTTGTGACTGTTGATATTGCTGTTATTGTTGATATACATAGGTTTCTCGTTTACCAACTATACTGGCTGCGCGCGCATCCGAGAGGCAGAAAATGCCAAGCTACATTAGAAAGTTACCAAGTAGTTGGATGTTAAGAATGGTAAGCTTATATGCTATGATTAATTAAGCAATGAAAAAGTGATGTTACCTTCCAAAAAAATGTATTTATTCAGTCAGAGTTCCCAAAAGTACAGCTTGATGATGGTATTGACAAACATACTGGGAAGGCAGAGCGCCGAAACGCGTCTGTGTGAATAAATGGTGATTGCTTATGCATAGTGCGGCCTGTTCTCTTGTTTTCATTGACAAACATAGCACATCAGTTATGAAACCATGCTGTGTGATGGATGTATATCAGGTTTATGTAACAACAGGCCACATTTAATTTTATGTGTTTGACTTCATGGCGGGCCACATGAAACAGAGCAGAGGGCCGCATGTGGCCCCTGGGCCTTAGTTTGCCCACCCCTGTTGTAGTAGCATGTCAATAAATTAGTTTATCCAATCATATGAAAGGTGTTTTGACAAGGCCCTGCCTTCTGAAATACATTTCCAATGGAGTAGTTCCAGATGAATGTGAGGAGCTAGGTGGAACGAAATTCAAGTGGTGAGTCAGGTTAACATACAGTAAGTAGTATGTAGTAAGTAGTAAGTAGTACAATTTTATTGTTCTTTATTCAAAACAACACTTATTCTAATAAAGTTAAACTGCAGGATGTTGTCAATCCACATCTGCGTCCTGTCTGAGGAATCCCCTCAGATCCTGCTGTATCAGGGAGTACAGGTGCTCCATCACGATGAGTTGTTCTGCACAAGCACACAAGCACAAGCAAAAGACATGAGACATGTACTAATCAAAAGACAGAGCTGGTCACAGTGCTTAATAACATTTCCTGGGGAGATGTAACAGAAGAAGGTAACGTTGGCAACACTGCTTGAGCTCCCATGTTTACAAAAAGTAACGTTTCGACCCTTGGGTCTTTCTCAGGCAAATGAACCAATACTCTAACTAAGGTTACACTATGTCTGTGGTCTCCAAACGTTCACAAAGAGTGGACCTCCAGAGATCGCCAGGGCCATTGATGAACTGACCACAGATAGATCGCACCATCGCGCTCATACTATGCTAGACTACTGTTGACAACATAGCGATATTTCATGACATAATCGGACACATACGCTTATATAACGCGAGGACATTAACAATATACTTCTGAACAAATAAATACATGGTATGAATTCATAATTTAGGCTACTGTAGTGCGACATTTCATCAAAAGCCTCGTTTGTATGTGGACAAACCTACGATGCTAAGATAGCCATCTGATACCTTAAAACCAGCGTCAGTATTGTAACAACTACGCCATAACATCCCACATAAACGTGAAAATTAGACCCATAACAAATTAGATTACACTTCTTACCTTGGGTTAATGAGTAGTGAGGAAAACCCATTGTTTTGAGTCCATAACGCGTGTAGCCCATCGATGGCTTTGGTGTAGCTAGCTCCACGGAACTACTTACTGTGGTCAATATCTTCTTCTTCTTCATATGGCGGTTGACATACTGTGCTCAATAGCGCCACATCCCATATACCTGTACATAGTGGCCAAAAAGAGCGTTGCACCACTACCTGGGGGGGAGGTGGGTAGCTCTTGCGCTTGAATCCATAGTAAAGCTGTCAGTCAAAACGCATCAGCCAATAGGAATGCACCCCACAGACACCCACCCACATGTGAAGTTTGTGCCAGAATCGCAAGCAAAGAAACAGGCAGCGCAAACGCGAGAGCCAGAATCGAAACTGAAAAAGCCAGGAGCAAACAAACGAATGATGTCGCTGCAAATGACTGTTGTTATTGTAAACCAAAAGACAAGTTATTCAAACAGTTTTTTTTTGCAACTACACAAATAATTTGTTTGCGAGTTTAGATTTTTTTTTTCGACTTTATTTTTTTTGTTTAGATTTTGTATTTGGTATTTTGATTAATTGATTTTTGTTTGAATTTGAAAAAGTATTGTTTGAACTTTTTGGCACAAACGAAACTCCATAGAGAACTGGATGGACTTGTTCAGTCTCAGGAGTTTAAAATGTGTTGATACGATCAGAAACAAGAGCAAAAACAACTTAGTTTGTTAAGAATGTTAACTCTTTCTTCCTCACTCTTCTCCCACAGGGTTTTGACTCAACATACAGAATTCCACAAGTATACCATGAATCAAATTGACCAATTGTATGGAGTTTCGTTTGTGCCAAAAAGTTCAAACAATACTTTTTCAAATTCAAACAAAAATCAATTAATCAAAATACCAAATACAAAATCTAAACAAAAAAAATAAAGTCGAAAAAAAAAATCTAAACTCGCAAACAAATTATTTGTGTAGTTGCAAAAAAAAACTGTTTGAATAACTTGTCTTTTGGTTTACAATAACAACAGTCATTTGCAGCGACATCATTCGTTTGTTTGCTCCTGGCTTTTTCAGTTTCGATTCTGGCTCTCGCGTTTGCGCTGCCTGTTTCTTTGCTTGCGATTCTGGCACAAACTTCACATGTGGGTGGGTGTCTGTGGGGTGCATTCCTATTGGCTGATGCGTTTTGACTGACAGCTTTACTATGGATTCAAGCGCAAGAGCTACCCACCTCCCCCCCAGGTAGTGGTGCAACGCTCTTTTTGGCCACTATGTACAGGTATATGCGATGTGGCGCTATTGAGCACAGTATGTCAACCGCCATATGAAGAAGAAGAAGATATTGACCACAGTAAGTAGTTCCGTGGAGCTAGCTACACCAAAGCCATCGATGGGCTACACGCGTTATGGACTCAAAACAATGGGTTTTCCTCACTACTCATTAACCCAAGGTAAGAAGTGTAATCTAATTTGTTATGGGTCTAATTTTCACGTTTATGTGGGATGTTATGGCGTAGTTGTTACAATACTGACGCTGGTTTTAAGGTATCAGATGGCTATCTTAGCATCGTAGGTTTGTCCACATACAAACGAGGCTTTTGATGAAATGTCGCACTACAGTAGCCTAAATTATGAATTCATACCATGTATTTATTTGTTCAGAAGTATATTGTTAATGTCCTCGCGTTATATAAGCGTATGTGTCCGATTATGTCATGAAATATCGCTATGTTGTCAACGGTAGTCTAGCATAGTATGAGCGCGATGGTGCGATCTATCTGTGGTCAGTTCATCAATGGCCCTGGCGATCTCTGGAGGTCCACTCTTTGTGAACGTTTGGAGACCACAGACATAGTGTAACCTTAGTTAGAGTATTGGTTCATTTGCCTGAGAAAGACCCAAGGGTCGAAACGTTACTTTTTGTAAACATGGGAGCTCAAGCAGTGTTGCCAACGTTACCTTCTTCTGTTACATCTCCCCAGGAAATGTTATTAAGCACTGTGACCAGCTCTGTCTTTTGATTAGTACATGTAATTTGTCTTTTGCTTGTGCTTGTGTGTTTGTGCAGAACAACTCATCGTGATGGAGCACCTGTACTCCCTGATACAGCAGGATCTGAGGGGATTCCTCAGACAGGACGCAGATGTGGATTGACAACATCCTGCAGTTTGACCTGTTCAACCGACCTCTTCTCTGTCCCATACACACCACACAGTCTTTGGTCAACCTCTGCTTCATTGCCATCACAACCATCGGTCCCTGTTTCATCTGCAGCACAACACAGCACAGCTGACGGCCTCTTCTCCATCTGCAGCACAGCACCACACACCAGACAGAGTCCGCTGCGTCTTTCACACACCTGTGGGGTGTCCTACGAAGCAAGTTAGACAAATCTAGGTTATCTAGACATATCGAGGCTGCACAAAGCCTCAACTCGGGTATTAAGTTAAGTGATCCTACGACAGCAGGTATGTGATAAATTTGTCAAACTAGGCTTTCAGCTCAGATCTGTGCGCGTTCTCGTGGTTGGGGTGATTTTGACCAATCGGGAAACGTGGAGACGCACAAGACAGCCTGGGTTTAAAAACGATTACTTCCGCATTTATGAGCGGTAGCGAAATCTAGGGTGGTCTTTTTTAGTGTCTAACCTATAACATCAAAAAGTCGATGGTCATCAGATATTGTATGGCATGCATGTCCACAGTAGTGACATATTTGCACGCACAACATACTTAAAAGCGCCTTCGAGATTCAAAATGTTTGCAGAGGCGGGGCTGAACTTGTTCTAAGTATGACAGATTAGCACACGTGAGATAACTTCGTTGTTCAAGATAATGGATTGGTTAGAATTGGTCAGAGGGCGGTGATATTTCACGATTTGAGCTATAACTAAGCACATAACCCGCTCCCGAGCAGGTTTGGTTGCGAGCATAAGATACCATGGTGATACAGCGACGCTAAAACAAATCCACTTTCGTATGACAGCATACCCTGGTTTTGAGCGCAACATACCTCGCTAAGCCACTAATCGAGCTTCGTAGGACACCCCACTGGTGGATCCTATTGTGTGCCTCACATACCTGAGAGACTCTGCTCCACAGTACCTGCAGGCTCTGCCCTGCCCCACCCCTCGCACACCCGATGGACCTAGCTGTGTCCCTCACATAAACAATGCGCTGTACCCCATCCCTCACACACCCGATGGATCTAGCTGTGTCCCTCACATACACAATGCGCTGTACCCCATCCCTCACACACCCAACAGATCCTGTTGTGTCTCTAACACACAGAGCAGGCTTTGCCCAGCCCCTCAGGGTGGCTCTGAAATCTGTGGCTTTCACACTCCCAACAGACGCTGCTCTCTCCCTCACACACCCGGCTGGCTCTGCCCGGTCCGTTGCACACCTGCAGACTTCCAGCCGCCACAAACCCAGCTCACCCTTCTCCTGCTGTGTCCTTTACAAACCAAAAAACACAGCTATGCTCCGCACATGACTAGCTGACTCTGCCTGGTCCCTTGCACACCCAGTGGACGTGGACACTGTTGTGACTGTTGATATTGCTGTTATTGTTGATATACATAGGTTTCTCGTTTACCAACTATACTGGCTGCGCGCGCATCCGAGAGGCTGAAAATGCCAAGCTACATTAGAAAGTTACCAAGTAGTTGGATGTTAAGAATGGTAAGCTTATATGCTATGATTAATTAAGCAATGAAAAAGTGATGTTACCTTCCAAAAAAATGTATTTATTCAGTCAGAGTTCCCAAAAGTACAGCTTGATGATGGTATTGACAAACATACTGGGAAGGCAGAGCGCCGAAACGCGTCTGTGTGAATAAATGGTGATTGCTTATGCATAGTGCGGCCTGTTCTCTTGTTTTCATTGACAAACATAGCACATCAGTTATGAAACCATGCTGTGTGATGGATGTATATCAGGTTTATGTAACAACAGGCCACATTTAATTTTATGTGTTTGACTTCATGGCGGGCCACATGAAACAGAGCAGAGGGCCGCATGTGGCCCCTGGGCCTTAGTTTGCCCACCCCTGTTGTAGTAGCATGTCAATAAATTAGTTTATCCAATCATATGAAAGGTGTTTTGACAAGGCCCTGCCTTCTGAAATACATTTCCAATGGAGTAGTTCCAGATGAATGTGAGGAGCTAGGTGGAACGAAATTCAAGTGGTGAGTCAGGTTAACATACAGTAAGTAGTATGTAGTAAGTAGTAAGTAGTACAATTTTATTGTTCTTTATTCAAAACAACACTTATTCTAATAAAGTTAAACTGCAGGATGTTGTCAATCCACATCTGCGTCCTGTCTGAGGAATCCCCTCAGATCCTGCTGTATCAGGGAGTACAGGTGCTCCATCACGATGAGTTGTTCTGCACAAACACACAAGCACAAGCAAAAGACAAATTACATGTACTAATCAAAAGACAGAGCTGGTCACAGTGCTTAATAACATTTCCTGGGGAGATGTAACAGAAGAAGGTAACGTTGGCAACACTGCTTGAGCTCCCATGTTTACAAAAAGTAACGTTTCGACCCTTGGGTCTTTCTCAGGCAAATGAACCAATACTCTAACTAAGGTTACACTATGTCTGTGGTCTCCAAACGTTCACAAAGAGTGGACCTCCAGAGATCGCCAGGGCCATTGATGAACTGACCACAGATAGATCGCACCATCGCGCTCATACTATGCTAGACTACCGTTGACAACATAGCGATATTTCATGACATAATCGGACACATACGCTTATATAACGCGAGGACATTAACAATATACTTCTGAACAAATAAATACATGGTATGAATTCATAATTTAGGCTACTGTAGTGCGACATTTCATCAAAAGCCTCGTTTGTATGTGGACAAACCTACGATGCTAAGATAGCCATCTGATACCTTAAAACCAGCGTCAGTATTGTAACAACTACGCCATAACATCCCACATAAACGTGAAAATTAGACCCATAACAAATTAGATTACACTTCTTACCTTGGGTTAATGAGTAGTGAGGAAAACCCATTGTTTTGAGTCCATAACGCGTGTAGCCCATCGATGGCTTTGGTGTAGCTAGCTCCACGGAACTACTTACTGTGGTCAATATCTTCTTCTTCTTCATATGGCGGTTGACATACTGTGCTCAATAGCGCCACATCGCATATACCTGTACATAGTGGCCAAAAAGAGCGTTGCACCACTACCTGGGGGGGAGGTGGGTAGCTCTTGCGCTTGAATCCATAGTAAAGCTGTCAGTCAAAACGCATCAGCCAATAGGAATGCACCCCACAGACACCCACCCACATGTGAAGTTTGTGCCAGAATCGCAAGCAAAGAAACAGGCAGCGCAAACGCGAGAGCCAGAATCGAAACTGAAAAAGCCAGGAGCAAACAAACGAATGATGTCGCTGCAAATGACTGTTGTTATTGTAAACCAAAAGACAAGTTATTCAAACAGTTTTTTTTTGCAACTACACAAATAATTTGTTTGCGAGTTTAGATTTTTTTTTTCGACTTTATTTTTTTTGTTTAGATTTTGTATTTGGTATTTTGATTAATTGATTTTTGTTTGAATTTGAAAAAGTATTGTTTGAACTTTTTGGCACAAACAAAACTCCATACAATTGTAGTATAATGCACAGAGAATGATTTGTGTAAAACACTGTAATTCCTTCAGTATCTCGCACATGTTCACTAGATGCTAATGATTCATATCACCTCTCATTCATTACCTGTACAAAAAGAGTACTGGCTATTAAATAAATAAATAAATACATAAATAAGACAGTATTTTTAATACTCTAATAAATAAATAAAAAAAAAAGTAAATGTGTACTAATAAATGTACATAATATTTTGTTTTGACGTAGAAGATGAACCATAAATAAATTCAGGAAATGATGACATATCCACATTAATGTTTATGAAATGTGTAATATTTATTTACAGTATAGATGTTTACATCAGATCAATTTACTGTGTATAATCTAGACAACGTAGACAAATACAGTATGAAAAAAAAGCAATATCAACATTTACACTGCATTATCAAAGTGTATGTGGGGGGTTGGGGGTGGAATTGAATGCACGTATCAATACTTCAAACACATTTCAGCATCATCCTTGAATATGAATAGGAATGTGTGACTCTGGTGTTCCTGCAGCATGAGGAGGTCACGTGATCTGGCACAGGGACATTGAAGAGTGAAGCCGACCTTAAACCCTGCATAGAGGTGTTCGGTGACTGTGGAGTGGAATGTGTGCAGGGTGAGTGTCAGAAGAGACACTGTAGAAGGTCAGAGTACCATCTCGGGTCCACTCCTAGGTACGACTGTGTCTCTATTACTGTACTGTGAGGAGAATCAAAGTAATGGTCAGAAGAGAAGTCCTGACCGCAGGACTTGTCATCACACCTCTCAATGCTTGAAAATGGATCGGCCCCAGACCCAGTTCAGACCAGAGACAGATCCGCTGCTATATGATCTGGTGACAGGTGGACACACCTGTTGGAGGAGGAGCTGACGTGATCTGGCACAGGGACACTGAGGAGGTGTAATCGTTAAGCCTAAACCCTGGATACAGGGGTTCAGTGAATGTGGAGTGGAACGTGTGCAGGTGGGTGAGTGTGTCAGAGGAGACGCTGTAGAAGGACAGAGTGCCGGCCGCCCAGTCCAGGTACACTCCTACTCTGCTGGAGCTGGAGGAGGAGGCATTTATGACATTCTCTTCCTTATTGTGCTTGGTAATGTATTTGTCATGAGAGCGGTTCAGACTCCAGGACTTGTCATTCCGTCCCATTATGATGTCATCACCCCTCCCTTTCCTCTCGATGCTTTTATAGGCCACACATATACGAGTGCCATTACTCCACTCCACCTCCCAGTAGCAGCGTCCAGACAAACCCTCTGTACACAACACCTGATACCAGAAGTCAAATCTCTCTGGGTGGTCAGGACATGACTGCTCCTCTCTCTCAAGTTTAGCCTCTCTGTTCCCCTTAGAGAGAGAGATTTTTCTGTGTGCTGAGATTGGGTCCAGTGAGAGCTCACAGGCATCTGCAGACATGAGCAGAGGAGAGAACATCTTCATCAGAATATGGGGAGTGACACACACACACACACACACACACACACACACACACACACACACACACACACAAACAGAGAGTGAGAAAGAGAGAGAGAGAGAGAAAGGGGCAGAAAGGAAGATGAGAATAGGGGGATGAGTTTGAGAAAAGAAGAGAAAGCATGGAGCAGAGAACACACACACACACACTTTTGCACACTACGCTATAACAACCCACAGTCACACATATTGAAGCACAGTATCTGATCACACACACCCATGCAATGAAAAAAGCAATATACGGGATAATGTATGCGCAGTGGAAGGGTTTTGCTTTGTCCGGAAGGGACTTATTTTCCGATAATTACCGACGGACAATACATTATCCTGCTTTTAATAAGGCTACTCTCCAAAACAGGAGGAGAAACTTCGTCAGGCATCTTTCAAAATGACTTGGCTACCGTTTCGTGGCATCTGCTAACAAAATAAAACGTTTTCCACACAGATGGAACCGGACAGTTGCAGGTGCTGCGTGGCAACGTCTTACTAGCTGAGTTTCGCTTTCAATGAAATTCAAGTGCAATAAGCAAACATACAAAAAGTATTTGTTGCGGATTGATATGAAAAACGTCATTATATAGAGTTATCAGACTTCCGAACGTTGGGAACTTTCAGCACTCTGAAGAGCCGTGTTAGCCTGATAAACCAGCCTAAATGGATTGGATGTCTAATTTAGTCTGGCCTCGATCAATGGATACAACGGAACATTGTTGATGAGCACAACCCGTTGTCTTTCAAACCGTGTCTGTGCCTATAGGCCAACGCTCCCTCAAAACCCCGCCCCAGAGCCCTCTGCCCCGCCCGCGTTGATTCAAAACACATCTCTGCGTTGTGATTGGTTTAGTTGCCATCTGCCAGATTCAGGGCAGTGTTTTCAAAATGTTCAATGGTCCGAGGCCAGACCCAAATGCAGGCAAAACATTTTGCCGTCCAGCAGTTGGCGCTGGTTTTCCAGGCTAGAGCCATGTGATAAACACTGATCATCATCGGGAAAAGTCCTGACTGCATGAAAAGGACATCTATTCAAAGCCATACGCACGCACACACACACACACACACACACACACACACACACACACACACACACACATATAATATATTGCTATGTGACACCAATACACTCATTTAAGCATACCATGCTAAATCTGTAAATGGTCACAAACACTGAATAAAACACAGAAACTTACATCTCTTCATACGTGGCTGTGCTCTGCTAACAGAAGCATTGTCAGTTCTGTAAGAAAAACAAAATGTCACACACACACATCACTGCTGATTTGCTTTTTATGCCATTGTGTGAAAAGACAACACTGAACATGAAGGAAATAATATGGTCTCTGCATTGGAGAAATGTCCAAATGTGCAACACTGGGGTTTCTTTCAGAACATACTTCAGTATTTCCAGTTTACACACAGGATCCTCCAGTCTAGCAGATAACAGCTCCAGTCCTGATTCTCCAGGATGATTGTAGCTCAGATCCAACTCTTTTAGATGGGAGGGGTTTGAAGTCAGAGCTGAAGCCAGAGAACCACAACCCTTCTCTGAGATGAGGCAATCAGAGAGCCTGAGAGAGAGAATTGATTTGACGATGATGATGATGATGATGATGATGATGATGATGAGGATGATGTAAATTATGGAGATAGAGAATGAGAATGAATCAAATGAAGAAATAGTACGCATGAGTACACACATACCATTAATCAAAGTCAAACTGAAATAAACTCATCAACTTATCAGCAAAATATCTCTTCGGTGTCTAAATCACTTTTTTTTGGATAGAAGCTTTAAAGTGTAACTCTGGTGAAAATTGACCAAAGGGCTTTTTTTCTTAATGAAAATATATCAAATAAGCAGTGGAGACTGTGTTTTTCTTTGATCAAGCACTACAGAGCTATAGAACCAGCATAAGCTAGAGTATAAAATCGCAAAAAGAGTGGATTAGCTAAGGTAGGTGAGCCAAACACTTTCAAAATTATAATTTTTGAACTTGTAATATTGCTCAAAAATGTAGCTTGCTCTGGGTCCTCCCTACGCAACAAAACGAAGCACCAACAATGTAGTTTATAACAGAAGACTGTTCAGAACACGTACCGACTGGATTTACGAAGAAAAGTCGATATAACGTCATATAATTGCCATTTATGGATTTTCCTTCGAGAGGAGCTGGTAAAAATAGAGTGCTAGCTCTGTAGTAGATCAAAGAACCGGCTTATATTAATTCAGAAAAACACCTTTTCGTCAATTTTCACCAGAGTAACACTTAAAGGACAGTTATGAAAAAAAAATGCACCTGTAATAAACTAAGGTGACACAGATTTGATCAATCCAGAGACAGATTTTGAAACTCACAAATAGGCACCAGTGCAATAATATAAGCAAGGCAAGATGTTCACTGCAACTTTTTCAGTGTGCTGACCAGTTAATAATTAATACAGTTAATTTAATTTAATGCGTTCATGGTGCTTCTAACTAATCAGGAATCAAAGTCAATGCTCAAATGTCTACCACCCACCTTAATGTCTGCACTATGCAGTTGGAATGGGACAGTCCCTTAGAGAGAAGCTCAACTCCAGAATCCCCTAAGTTGTTATCACTCAAGTCCAGCTCTAGCAGGGAGTTTGGTGACTGTAGAACTGCAGCCACAATCTCACAGGACTTAAATGTGAGTTTCCAGTCAACAAATCTGCAACAACATAGTAAATTGCACATAGAATGCTAAAAGTGTAAACCACTGTAGTTTATGATACAAGTAGATTGGCTGACATATTCATTATTCATATGTTACCTGTAGACAAATGTCTCTATTCTTCAATTCAAACACAGAAACGTAGGCTTTCATATTAAAGAATCATATGCATGACACATTTGTACCTGACTGATGTTATGAATAGTTTAAAGTTTAAAGGGAACCTTTAAATCTGCAGTTTGCAGTGAGGACTACCAAGTCCTTCTGCAGTAACACTAACTCACAGTCACGGTACTTGTTCAACCACACTCATGGATGTAATGGAGGCTACACACAAGTAAACACAGTTTATCCACCTCTGAAATTTCATAAATGGTTAATCCACCACTCAAAATAGTTTGTTTACCAATTGCAACTTTTTACATTCAAATATCACACTGTATTATTATCCACATTCACAATAAGTGCTCAACCATTTAATACCACTGGTCTTGATATTAGCATTAGACAATAACCTCCACCATCACCAAAACCTGTCCAGGTCTCTGTTCCTCTAATAGGGCATTGGCACTTGCCCGTGAAGATTGCGTGTTGCGCATGAAGGTCGCTGTGTTGGTGATTTTGTGTTTGCTCCTTTAGTTTGTTGTTTTGATGAGGCTGTCATAGCCATCAGCACAAGCATTTGCTAGTTTGTTATGAAGTATTTGTTTGGTTCCTTCTTTGAAAAACTAGGCTGATAGCATTGCTTAGAGCTTAGAGCACTTGATAGGAAAGTGTTGCTGCTGGCTGGCCACTGTTTTACTTGTAGCACGGGGAACTGAACACCTCCCCTGTGCATATTTAAAATGTAATTAAATGAATAAATAAATACAATAGTATATTTCTCTGTCTTTAGAGTACATACTTGAATTCTTGAACTTTGCAGTGAGGATCCTCCCGAGTAGCATCTAACAGCTTCTGTGCTGATTCTCCAGGATGATTGCTGTTCATATGCAGGTCTTTCACACAGGAGGGGTTTAACATCAGAGTGAGAGCCAGACAAACATAACCTTCACCTGAGATACCACAATTACAGAGCCTGAAAGACAGACAGACAGACAGACAGACAGACAGACAGACAGACAGACAGACAGACGCGTGTGCACGCGCGCGCGCGTGTGCACGCACGCGCGCGCACGCACACACACGTGTGCACGCACGCGCGCGCACGCACACACACACACACACACGTGTGCACGCACGCGCGCGCACGCACACACACACACACACACACACACACACACACACACACACACACACACACACACACACACACACACACACACACACACACACACAAATGAGTATAGAATAGAATAGAATAATTTCGTATGGAATAATTTTGCATGCACAGCACACAGCACACCAAGTCTTACATAGAGGCTGAATTAAATTTAAAAACATATTGCTGCAAAGTTGATATTGTGGATTATTTGCATATAGATTAGGATGGATTGTTTCTAGATTCATTTTATATTGATGTTGCTTATCATTGGTCAGTGTGAACGCTTTTATCATCATGGTTATAGCTATCATTATTGCTATAGCTATCATTCTTGGTGTGAATGGCCCTTTATGGCTTGATTGAGCTTATTGTCTTGTAGCTCCTTTTGATTAAAATAATATTATCTGACGATTCTCTGCCTCTGCATCTGTGTTCAAAACCACACCCTGACAAAACACCTTACACAGGTTTATATCATAAGGAATATCTGACCTTAATGTATGCAGTTGGCATTTTGGGTTTCTTAATCCCACACAGAGCTCCAGCAATCCTTCATCCTCCAGGTTGTTATCACTCAAGTCCAGTTCTCTCAGAGTAGTTGACATTTGCAGTACTGATGCAATAATTTTACAGCTGGCTTTAGAGAGGTGACACTGATTTAGCCTGTGTTAAAATACAGAAGACATACAGTATATTCATCATACTGTCCATGGGTATGCATGCATACACCTTGTGACACATAGCCTATTTTATTTATTTATTTATTAATTACAAATACATCCCCTAGCACATTACATATTTAGACAAACAGGTCATTTTGATGTCAAAAGAAAGCACTGAAACAATAAACTGTTGGACAGTTCACCTACAAAAGTTTTAGTGGATTTCAGGTTCATTCTGAAATTTCACACGGAAGCCAAATATCCCTGACTTTTGTGAGTAGGGTCTATTCAGTTTCCTAGCCTAACCCATGTCCTAATTTCATTGTTAAAATTGCTGAAGACAAAAATCCAGACTGCAACTGGTTTCTATTTTTTGAGTACATACTGAAGCGCTTCAACTTTGCGGTGAGGATCCTCCAGTGTAGCATCTAACAGCTTCTGTGCTGATCCTCCAGGATGATTGTTGCTCACAACCAGCTTTTTCACACAGGAGGGGTTTAACATCAGAGCCAGAGCCAGAAAAACATAACCTTCATCTGAGATACCACACTTACTGAGCCTGAGAGGGAGACAGGGAGAGATTTGTTATTCTAAAACTAAAAGAAAAAGACCATGTTACTGTATGTCAGCATGCTGCACTGGTTATAATAATAATCAAGAGCTGTCTAATACCAACTGTAGTGACCCCCTGTGGAGGTCATTTTAGGTTTTACCTCTAGGGGGCACTATATATATGTAGGCCTGAAGAACAAACACTAGAGGAGAAGAAGCCAGTTAGTTACTGAAGTGTCCATGAAGTGTCATGTATGTTGGTGCTGCTGTTAATAAACCAAACACAGTGAACTCAGGTGGATTTGTGCAAACCTCATGTCTGTAAGACACAGTAACAGACATGACACCAACCTTAATGTGTTCAGTTTGCAATGGTGACTAGACAGTCCCTTAGAGAGAAGCTGAACTCCAGAATCCCCCAGGTCATTGGTACTCAGGTCCAGTTCTTTCAGGGAGTTTGGTGACTGCAGAACAGTAGCAACAGCTACACAGGACCTCTCTGATAGAATGCATTCAGAAAGTCTGCAGAATAACATGACAGAAGATGAAACATTATAAGGACACAGAAAAGGAGGTTTACTGTCTGCAAGATGCCACAATAAATCAATAAATCAACATGATCAAG
This sequence comes from Sardina pilchardus, assembly GCF_963854185.1. Taxonomy (NCBI): domain Eukaryota; kingdom Metazoa; phylum Chordata; class Actinopteri; order Clupeiformes; family Clupeidae; genus Sardina; species Sardina pilchardus. The sequence continues at coordinate 13,716,281 of NC_084994.1, read as the reverse complement.
AGATAGTATTTCCCGTACACAGTTCATTCACACTATGCACACACACACACACACACACACACACACACACACAGCAATCTCATACATAGACAAAGGCCATCTGATGCGATCACCAGGGTAAAACTGTGAGATGTTTGGTGTTTTTCTGCTTTGAATTGAACTTTTTTCAGGCAAGAAGGTGAAATGATCTGAAGAAGGCCGTTGGCCGAAACATTACCGCAATAAATAGTCTGTCTAAACTCGGAGTGTGCGGCATCTCTCTCTCCTTACTACGTCTATTAGTTGCCTGCACCTCATTTTTTGGTGTGCGTTTACACCTCTTTTTCATAAGAAGGTGAAATGTCCCATTGCAACAGAGTTACACATTAGGAATCTAACAGACGTTCTGAGAATAGCAACATTGTAACATCTGACTGCTTTTAGCTCTGTTACACTCCATTTGGAGAAAAGGCGAGAGTAAATATGTCATCTAACATAGGTTTATTACATACAAATTAACTGACCTCAATGTATGCAGTTGGCATTTTGGGTCTCTTAGTCCCACACAGAGCTCCTGCAGTCCTGCATCCTCCAGTTTGTTATTTTTCATGTCCAGTTCTCTCAGAGTAGTTGACATTTGTAGTACTGATGCAATAATTTTACAGCTTGCTTTGGAGAGGTCACACTGATTTAGCCTTTGGAAAAATACAGAGGACAAATTCAGCATCTATTCTGTCTATGGGTTAGGGTTAGGGTTAGGGTTAGAAATAATACTAGGATTGGTAATGAATAATTGATCATCGCTTATTTGTCATTAAGAATCCATTTGAATAAAAATGATAGCCTCAACACTTAAAAAGAGAGGTGGTGGATCAGCCTGGTTCTATTGTATTTAAAATAAATCGCGCCTCATTCATAAGGCCGCCATGATTTCGAACTTGTGCCCTGTGAGCGAGACAGAAGAGCGAATGGGAGATTACGCATAACAAAGTTATAACACAGATGTGTGTAACTGAGGCACGTAAAAACAAAGCTCACCCGCGATTTACAATGACATTGGGGGAATTCTCCATGCATGCATAAATGGTGGTCTTACAGCACTCCATCAGTAGCGTGCCTCCCTAAGTGAAGCTCCCACCTCACTACATTGAGTTTTCAGTTCAGCTCCATACCCTTGTCGACTTCAGTATATGATCCATATGATTTATTTTGAAGAATTTGTCATACATGAATATATTATCATTATTGTTATCATAATATACATTATTATTGGGGGCCAAGTAGAAAAGCTGCGAAAGCACCCATTGTGTTTCTACGTTTTTCGTATTATTCTGCAACTTCTTCTGCAATGGGAGTCTATGGGAGTCTATGACAGGCCATAGAACTATCTGGTAAAAAGTTGTGAAATTGGGCACTCGGGGACAGTCCCATGATTCATGTCACCAAATTTCATGTTGGCACCTCATATGCTATAGCGCCACCAACAAGTCAAAGTTGGACATGCATTCACACATGTAACTTTTGAACAGTTGGTCCAATTTTCAAAATTCAGGTATCGTTGGAATCCTTGTACAAAGTCGAGTTCAACATACCCTACGATGCCATTTTCCACCATTTTGGATTTTAGCGAAAGTGAAAACGCCTAAGAAATGTGGTGACCATTAACCTCTCGGGTCGCTGCAATTAGCAAAAATGCAAGTTGGCTTGTAACTTCTCACGTGCTAGACATGAAACTTGCTCTGACAGCATACGGCCATATGTCTGATTGCAGCATTGAGCTAACAGCATTGAGTTGCCATGGTTACTCAGGTCTAACTGCTTGGCCCCCTCGTTGCTGCTTGCAGCTATATCTATTGTTATTATTATTATTATCATTATTATATTTTACTTGCACACCCTTTTGCACACAGGATAATCCCCCCCATTGTGAATGCTACTCAAAAATACTGGACAATTTACGTACACTTTCATAATGTACATTTGCAACACTAAATGGCGAATACAGCATAATCATGTATGAATGTGTTGCTAATTTGCTGCTGTTGGGACTGATGTACAAGCACGGCTGCAACTTTACACTTTAAGGGGGAAAGAACTACATCAACTGTCCCAATGCAACAGAGTTACATATTATGAATCTGACAGACGTTCAAAGAATATCAACATTGTAACATCTACATCGCATTTAGAGAAAAGTCACCAGCACAACACAGGTTTATTCTATACAAAATAACTGACCTCAGTGTCTGCAGCTGGCATTCTGGATCTATTAGTCCCACACACAGCTTCTGCAGTCCTTCATCCTCCAGATTGTTATCACTCATGTCCAGTTCTCTCAGAGTAGTTGGCCTTTGCAGTACTGATGCAACCATTTTACAGCTTGCCTCAGAAAGGTGACACTGCTTTAGCCTGTGTTCAAAGACAAAATGAAGGTTACAGTTTTAGAACACTTCCAAGTGTTTACTATATACAGTGAGGGAAATCAGTACTGAATGTGTCAAAAAAAAAAATCCCCAGTAACTACTTTCAGTGAGGCTATTTGCATGAAATTTTCACCAGACATTAATATTAATGCAGTCAATCCACCTATATAAAATATCCAAACATTAAAGTCCATAAGTAGAATTACGTGTAATAACACACTAAGAAAAAGCAGTACAACAAGGCAAGGAAACGCAAGGAATAAGCTGGAATCTACAGTATAGGAAGTTGGGGGCGAATTGATTCTCCCATTCACACGTAAGCCCTTTTTGCACTTGTATTCGTAACTGACCTCAGTGTCTCCAGCTGGCATTCTGGATCTATTAGTCCCACACACAGCTTCTGCAGTCCTTCATCCTCCAGATTGTTATCACTCATGTCCAGTTCTCTCAGAGTAGTTGACCTTTGCAGTACTGATGCAATCATTTCACAGCTTGCCTTACAAAGGTGACACTGGTCTAGCCTGTGTTAAAATACAGAATAAAGATTACAGTTTTAGAATATACACTTCCAAGTGTTTACTATATAGTGGGGGGAATCAGTATGGAACTTTTTCCAGTAACTACTGTACTTCTAGTGAGGCTATTTGCATAACATTTTCATCAGACATTAATATTAACTCAGGCAATCCACCCATAAAACAAATCCAAACATTAAAGTCCATAAGTTGAGTTATGCGTGTGTAAGTTTCAGTTACACATAAGAAACACATATGAAATCAAGGTGGCCTTATGAAAGAGGTGTGATTTATATCAAACAGAACCAGACTGATCCACCACAGTTTTAATTTAAAGGAATAGTTTGGAATTTTGGACATAGGACCTCATTTCCAACTTTACCGAGGTGATATAGGTCGGTGGAGACCGTTTTTATCGCGTTTAACCCCTTCCTTCAGTTGCAGCGTTCCCCTTTGCTAACGCTGGTTCTGAGCTAACGCATTTCAACGGTAACATCCAAAACTTAACAAAACCGTCTTACTCACTCCACAGCACACCCGAGACAAGTCAATTAAAACGCCAGACTATCGATATACATGTCCGTGTTGATAGAATAATTTTAGAAATAAAACTAACCTTGCAATTCAATGATTTATTACATTTTGAGGGACTAGTTTCTCAATATCAATCCGCCACTGCCATACAGGGAACAAAGTAGGCTATTGCAATGCGATGCCAGGTTAGTTTTATTTCTAACATTGTTCTATCAACACAGGCATGTGCATCGATAGTCTGACGTTATAATTTATTTGTTTCGGGTGTTCTGTGGAGTGTTTTCAGTGGCAGGCTGGATGTTACCGTTGACTTGCGTTATCTCGGCACCAGGTTAGCACGAGATGAACGCTCTCAACTCAAGGAAGGTTAGCACTCAAAGAAGGGCAGAAATTCACTGAAAATGGTCTTCACCGACCTATATCACCCTGACTAAGTTGGAAATGAGGTCCTATGTCCAAAATTCTGAACTATTCCTTTAGGTTGATTTGTAATGGACTCTCTCATTGACCTTCTAAATGCCATTTAATTCCAGAAAGAACACAACTCGTAAGCGTCTGGTCTGACATTTGTATGTGTTTTCAGTTTCGGAGCATGTTTCTGACATGTGTATGTGTTTTGAGTTTGGAGCGCGTTTCTGGATTGCGTGTGTTGTACATTGGCAGCTCGTTTCTGAAATGTAAATGTAAATCATTCAGTCAAATTAAGATGCAGATGTTTTCCTAAGTCATGTTGTGTTTTGTCTTTTTGCACGTGTTTTGTTGATTTGCAATTTTTGTCTTAAGTTGCACGTTGTTGGCACCTGTCGGCCAACGTTACAGTGACTAAAAATACAGCTCCAGACTATAAACATGTGAGATGCAGTCAGCTAATAGTCTGTCTATAATGGATTGGAATTTAAATCTCTACAAACATATTTATTTCTAAAAAAATATCTTCTATAAAAAATATATCCTTTCCATGTCAGAAAACATTTTTCCCCTTTTTTCAACACAAGTTGTGATATTTTCACAACAGAGTTTGTGTTGCAAAAATAACACAACTTGTGTTGAAAATAGCAATGAATGTTAGGATAGGAAAGGATATATGTTATTTTATGAACATGGATGACACATATCAAGGTGTTATTTCCAACATATCCTCTTTGTTTACTCACCAAACACTCTTGGACTTTTCTACTATAGGAAGCATCTTTTTAAGTCCGTGCACTGGGTATTTCTGCAGATGAAAAGTACCTTCATAACATCCTGAAAATGAAAAAATCCAAACATTTCAAATATTATAATGTTAGTTATAATCCTGAGAATAATGAGAGGGGTACTTCACAAAGGCTGGAATAAATCCAAGATAAGTGATAGAGCGAGGCTTCTGGTCATCCTAGCTCAAAAAGTTTCATTAACGCCAATCCAGGATGAGTAGGAACGATTACCGGTATGTCAAGTAAAGCGTAAGTATCCCTAGCCTGAGGTGCATTTCCCAAAACCTTTGTTGCTAACCTGTTGGTTGGCAATGGGAAATTGCATTTCAACCAACAAAGTTGCTAACTTAGTTATTCTAATGTCATTGTCTAAAGCCTACCTCAATGGTTGTGATTGGTGCCTGGATTTAGGCACATTGGAAATGGGCTTGAATGGGGTCTTGGCCTGCAGAACAAATCCCACATTTGCCAGAGGTGTGTCTGGGTTTCTCCGTCTAGCCTCTTTTGTCTTATGTGTGTTTCTTGTTTGTCTGATTGTTTGTTTTACATCACTTTGGTCAACTGGTGTTGTTTTTTAAAGTGCTCTACAAATAAATTGATATTGTCATTGACATTAACATTTGGGTAACACATAATAAGCATTATTCACTTAGCAGCTTTTATCTGAAGTGACTTACACATGTCAATTAAATGAAAGGTCAGGGGCACAATGGTGGTGATTGTAGGCCCACACTTAGTAGCCTACATAGTGCACAGTACCTTAGTGTTGGCAGGTAAGTTGACAGGCAAGGTTAATAAGCCTACGTAACAGATATTTATGAATTGGATTGTTTTAATTTTAACCTAATCTTCTGTCTTTCTCATCACATCTCTGCCTACAGCATACATACCTTCTGTCTTTTCTTCAGATTTTACTTGCTCCCATAGTCTCCTCCTCTTCCTCCTCCCTTAAAAAAATAATATATATATTCAGTGTTTACAGTATGATGTCAGTTGCTTTTATGTTGTCTTTATGAACCTATTGTATGGTAGGAGCAGGCTTCACTCAGTCTCCTGTGTTTCTTTTCAGAGTGCTTGGCCAAAGTTATAAGTTAACTGGTTTCTGTTTCTGCTCTGTCTTTATGAACCTGCAATAAAGCCGAAACTCAATAAGCAACATCATAAGTGATTACTTATTGACATGGGACATCATCTCTGGCACAAGACGTATGGGGTCAATGTGGAAAAGTGAAGTGATCCAACACTAAGGTACAACATTAACGTTAACGCATCCCTGGACTTGAAACTCTTCTTCTCCAATCGCGACATACTGTATGCTGTCAATCAAAAAAAGTCCAGCCACTATGCCAGTTCCTCCAATCATCATATAGAGGCTCTGCCATCCGTACCATCTCACTGTCCACATCCAGAGATGCCGGGCTTCCCTGGAAAAAGTGAACTGTAAAAGTAAAATGTAGCCAAGCGTGCTGCCATGTCTCAGAACTCTAGCGTATACTGTTGGTCTATTCTGGGTTTTGGGACAAGCTTTGCCATCAAAGAACAATATTGCACCTTAATAATATTGATGATTTTTATCAGAGCTTCCCCTATTACAACCACCACTGAGTCTAATATACTGTAGGTGTGTGCTGACCCTATAGAAAGTCTAACTGGGTAGGTAGAGAACTTACTCTAAGTCCCTTGCACACTGGTGGCAACATGAGTGTATGACTCAACTACACTATGCACGTTTTATTGCCCGAATATAACAGCTGTATTACAGTTGTGATCGTGGAATCGTTCAGCGCTGTGCACTGCTTATCTAAAGCAGAAATACTCTTCAATGATGTAAACCGTTTATTTCATCTGTGACATTTCACCTGTGATGTAACACTAACGCTTAATGGACATTTGAAAAGGAATACGTAGGGTTTTTTTCACATTCTTAAAAAAAGATTCTTTAACCATAACCATGTTTTCTTACCTCTATAGTGAAATAAAAGTCCCACAATTAATGAAATGATGATAGAAAGCAGTACAAATACAATGAAAGGGGTTTTCCAGTGTTGAGTATATATTCCATCTGCAAAACAAAATACAGAAAATGAGAGAAATCTAACTGCTGGGCACATGCTTTAGTAAATTAGCATAAACCAAACAACCAGAAATATTAGTGTCCTACCTGAGATATGAAATATGGCCTTCATATCAACTTCTCTCTCCGAGGCTCTTCTTTCATCTCTCTGTGTGAGTCTACAGACGTAATGTTCTGTATCTCTTCTGTAAGCAACCAGTCGTCGTTTCACTCTGAAGCCGTTTGGACCCTGGTGGATCTCCGGTGGTTCTGTAGTCAAGAGTTTTCCCTGATCGTCCAGCCACTCAAGAACCGGTTCAGGCTTCCAGCCTTCAGCCACGCACACAAGAGTAATCCCACCATCCCATCTGACGCCCTCCGATATGATCCGGGGTGCTGGTCCAATCCCTGCATAACATTACATCATCTAAATCAGTGGTTCTCAAAGTGGGGTCCGGGAACCCCTTGGGGTCCGTGACCCATAGCCAAGGGGTCCGCGAAACAATTTGCTTGAAATGATAAAGTTAACATTTTAAAAAGATGATACTCTTTTCACCCATAAAACAAGCAAATTGTGTCTATTTTTGGTCCTACCCACATTAACTAGTTAATTAGGTAGTGGACCCAGCCACAACTTCAGAGAATACGAATGGTTAACTGTTACGGTTCTAAGGGGGTCCTCGGAAAATGTTATCCCCTAAAAGGGGGTCCTTGGAACCAAAAACATTGAGAACCCCTGATCTAAATCATAAGCATCAGCACACAAAATGACACTGGGAATTTTGACATGAAGCAGATTTGACCTCTAATAGTGACTTTGATGTGGGCGTCGTCATGGTATGATTCAGTCTTGACCAGGCATTTATAATCTCCCTCGTCAGACACCTGGAGACTGCTGAGTTGCAATGAAGCGTTGCCCATTTTCAGGTCTTCCTTGAGCAGAGTTGTTCTGTACCAGTAGGACTGCATCTGTTTGTCGTGTTGGTCCTTGTCATCTTTATAAAGGTGCACCAAGGAACCCTGTTCGTGTTGATCCAGCCGGAACCATTCCACAGTCATCCCCTCGACACTGAGGCTGGGCCTTACAAAGCAGGGAAGAACCAGGTCTCCACCTGACACAGCATAAAGAGGCTGGTCTGGACCAACAACCTGAAAAGACCCTGTACAAAAAGAGAGTGGGGAAATTGAATCAATTGAACTCACAATGGCCAGGTTTCCCAGATTCGTTAAGAAGCTCTTAAGTGCTAAGAACTTCTTAGCAACGCTCTAAGAACATTCTAAGAATGCTCCTAAGAAGTTCTTAGCACTTAAGAGCTTCTTAACGAATCTGGGAAACCCAGTCAATGTTTGTTTTAATTGAAATGACTATTTTGTGTTTTCAGTTGTGTTTGTTTTTATGTGTGTAGTTGATGTTTGGATCCCTGTTTGTTTACAGAACTATGACAAACGTATGACGTCAAACTGACATAGCCTACCAGTGTTACAGTGTTTTCTATTCATACTCTCAGTCTGTAGTTGGCACATTGTGTGCTTATGTTAACTGTTTGATATGATGGTGTGAAGAGTTAAGCAAGGTTTATTAGCTTTTGCAAGAGAACTACAATGTTTTGCTGAGTTTGGTGATGCTTTTCATAGGCTGCTTGACTACTAGTTAGTTCCCCATATCGGTCAGGCTCTAGTTTTGACTGACCTTTCTTTGAATATTATTCAAAAGTTCAAAGGCTTGCTAAGTCTCCTGCTCACTCATTTATTAGGTGTTCTGCTGGTGGGACTATTACCCACCTTGCACCTCCCCCCAACATTCTATATCATTTTGACTACATTGCTATGTAGCATTGTCTTATTACGCACCATGATAGCTTGGACTCTTAGGAATCAATATGTGACTATGTATGAATATGTTTTTCATATAAAATGTATAGTGTGTTACATGGTCAAATTACTTACTACTGTATGTCTCAATTAAAAAAATAGAGATGCCCCCCCACCCGTGGATTATTTTATACCATGCCTTTCTTGTACTGCTGAATTACAGTAGGACTGTGTCATATGTGAATACTTTCATAGTCAACTCAGCAATACCATGAAAATGTCTGTTCAAGTAATACAGTTGAACTACCAGCAGAAGTGTCCCTCACCTGAACTGCATATGGTGCTGCACTGGAGAAGCAGAATCATAACAAACACCAGGGACTTGGATGAAGAGCCACACACACATGCCATCACTGGGGAAAAGGAGAATAAAGAAATGAATTTCCAATGACTATAGTTCACTTGGAAAAGTTTAATTGCATCTGGCTTTGTTCGTGATAATCCTGATACTTAAGTGATTATGCAATAATGGGATAACAAATCTCTATCCAAATACAATGGCTTTCAGAGCCGGTCGTTTTTGTAACAGTAAACTTTTGGTAACACTTTAGGCCTACTTGAAGGTATCTATGACACTGTAATGACACATGACCCCCAACCCTAATCCTAACTTGTCATAACAAAAACCGGCAGAGGCGCTATGTCATACATGTTTATGACTTTTTTACAATGAATAAAAAAGAATAGAATATATACTTTTTTGATCCCGTGAGGGAAATTCGTTTCTCTGCATTTAACCCAATTTAACCAAATTAGTGAACAAACACAGCACACACACAGAGCAGTGAGTTGCCTGCCCAACCAGCGGCGCTCGGGGAGCAGTGAGGGGTTAGGTGCCTTGCTCAAGGGCACTTCCGCTGTGGTGGACTGGTCGGGGATCAAACCGGCAACCCTCCGGTTACAAGCCCGAAGCCCTAACCAGTACACCACGGCTGCCCCACAATACATGTACACTGTAAAGTCAATTTTATGTAGATACCCTCAATTAAAGTGTAACCCTTTTTTCCGCTCTTCAGAGTAGCCTTTAAAGGTACACTATGCAATATTTTCATCTTTACAAAGCCAATTTGGTGGTAAACAAACTTGTAATAGGCGAATCATTCACCTAGCATAGCTTTACAGCACAGACGTCAAATCTCGATCAGATATGTGGCTCATACTGAATCAAAGGTACCGCTCATGGCCAAGAGCTATATAAAGCAACTCACTCGAAACCTGCATCAATCATTAAGCCTGGAGTGTAACATGCTATCTAAGTTTATTAGCCTACTGAATCAATAACACAACTGAAAGCAAATTCATGTGTCAAGCTCTCAAATGAAACATTAGCCATTAAGCATTGCGTAACATTAATAAGTTCAAGCTATTTTGTCATCAGAATCAGACTCATAGAGCAGACCAAGTGAACATATTGGTCCGTTCACATGAATCTCCATTAATCATTAAACCTATCTTTAGGAAGATGCCTGTATGACTGGAGAACTACAGTGCTGTACATACATGAGTAGGAATCTGATACCAGACGCTGATGTCGATGGCTTGGAAATGGAGCACAGTGTTCTACAGTAGCAAAGCTCGGTAATAGGGCTCGGGATCGTGACGTGAAAACTTCGCGGGCAGCCATATTGGCAGCCTCACTCCTTAGTTTACTATGCACCTTGTAAGGATTTACTCCTGCCTGTTAGTGTGTTTCTCTTACTTGTTTTTTGCCTTGGGGGTATGTTGCTGCGTGGGGTTAACAGCGCAACCCACGATCGCAAGAGGAAAAAAATCGCTAATACTATACAATTTCTGCTTCTTGTCTTTTCTGCATCTGAGCAAATGGATTATTACGTTCGGTAAGCTACCAACATGGCGGCAATATTCCTAGAATGGAACCCGTGTGCCCGAGCCCTATTTATTTTCCAGTCTTGCACGTACAGTAATGTCTTCCCTGACTCCTATCTTGAACAGAACATGGCGGGAGCAGAGAGACTAGGCAGGTCACTATGGTGATCTGGAGTCAGCTCTTTTCTGGTGCTATCATTCAATAAACTGTCAAAGACACATAACATCATGACCTCACGCAGAGGGACTTGGCAGGTCTCTATCAGAGGTGGGAAAACTCCAGCTTCAGTGAGTTAAAGTCCTACCACATATCTGTACCAACCATTCATTTAAACCAGCTGATTCTAATTAGCACAACTCTTCAGTTACAGTAGGTAGAGCAGCTAATAATTTAGATGAGATCACCTGTGCTAAGTGCACAGGTAAAACCAATACATGGTCGGACTTTTACTCACTGAAGCTGGAGTTTTCCACCTCTGGTCACTGACCTCAAGCTCATGGGCTACCAGCACAGCCCCCCGATTTACTGTAGTCTTGAGAACAGGCTTCACCATGAATGTTCATGATAATTAGAAGACAAATCTCAACCCTCTATTATATTTCAGAGATTAAAGACAGTCTTACTTGCTATACCAACAAGAGATAGGAAGCAGTTAGATATATACAGTATATATAGAGCGTGTTCCTATGAGCATGTTCAAACACGGGGTCATTGGGGCCATTGGATAGACAGGAAATCAACACAAGGACAATATTCTATTTAGGTTCAAGAAGCAACAAAATGCAATGTTCTGTCCCTGGTTATCATTCATGATGTTGTCTAACTTGAAGTAAGATCTTGTGTACATGGATCTACTTAAGGAGTCTTTTCTACAGTTTATTTTCCCATTTGTTTATGCCTAATTCTATTTCTCCTATAAAATAACACAATAATTAGAGCCCACTCACCTTGAAATCTGTTTAAGCAGTGCACCTAAGACATCTTCCACCTGTACTGGCTGATATCTGTTTCAGAATGAACTTTGTGTTGCTGCAAGAAGCTGTAATAAAAGTTTTACATCTTAGATAACTTCACAGGGCACTAAAGGCCGTCATTCAGTGTTGAGATTGGTTACTTAAAGGGACACTTCAACCATTTGCATTAAGCTTCGTTAGAAGCCCAGTCATGATTTTGAATGTTCGCACATTATTCCCTCAGTTTCCCCTGAGATGGGAGAAATGCGGATTTCAGTGTTGCACTTCCTGCTTTCAATGATGTAAAAATCTTAATTTTTCCTCATTGAAAGCAGGACGTCCTACTTTTGTCGAGGGGGTGAGACCAGAAATACTCCTTGCTAATTTTTCCAGGGGGTGGGACCCACTCACAGACCTATTATAACTCAGTGGGCGGGACTTCACTTGCAGAAACTAAAACCAATATCCGCCATCTTCTTTTAAGCTAAGCTAACAGGCTAGTCTACGGAGAAAGCTGATAAGTAGCCATCTCAGATAACAATAAGGGAATAATGCATGAACATTCCAAAATATGACTGGGTTTCTAACAATATAAAATGTATGCAAATGGGTGAAATACTCCTTTAAAGACACAATAGAATCTATTGTGTCTTTAAACGAGCATTTCACCCATCTGATGGCATAGCTAGAGTAGGTGGAAGAGTATGGGGAATTTTGCACAATTAACCTTAAAAAAAATGCTAAATTAAAAATTCCAATCAAGCAGTGAAGTCCAAGCGTGGCATGTCAGCCATACGCAAACAAACAAATCCAAACCACAGGTCAAAGATAATGGATGCTGTTTTTAGTAGCTTGTGTTACATAAAACCCACCGACTAGGTAAGGTCAGTCAGTATAAACTTATTGAAAGCAGTTCTTAAACATTGGTGGCTCCCTCTGTCTGATTTGGGCCAGAGCCATAGAAAGAGGGAGTTGCGACACTCTTTGATCAAAAGTTCCAAAAAAACTGCACTGAATGGCTGAAACGCAGGAGGTTGGGATGTACTTCTGGATGCTGGAGGGTGTAATCAATTAACTCATTGACTATGACTACTGACCAAGAGATTGGCTGTTAATAGTTCCAAAACTCCCATAACGTGGAAGTAGCATGGAAAATCATTTTTCCTGTGGAGGTCTATGGGAGTTTCGCCACTCTGTTTATCTACCGCTTACCGCTCAAAAACGCCCACAAATGCCCGTATGTTTGTGTGAAAGAATCCGAGAGGAATTTTAGGTGATAAGGGGTGTTTTGTTAAGTCAGTAACCTGGGAAAGATCTCCAAATAGTGAATAATTACAGACCTAGCATCACAGATGGGGAAAACTATGGAGAGGATGATCAATGACAGGCGTACATATTGGGTTGAAACTAAAGGGTTGTTGAATCATTATCGACGTGGATTCAGGAAAGAAAGCACCATGGATTCCTTATACAATAAGGAAGGGTCAGGTGAATAAAGAATCTGTAGGGCAGTAGTTTTTGATATTGAGAGGGCATATGATATGCTGTGGAAAGAAGGTATGCTGATAACATTTAAATTACTGGGAATAAACAGAAGGATATCCCAGTGGATAAAAGGGTTTTATCTGATGGAACAATTCAAATTGAAATAAATGAGGAATTAAGTGAGAGGTACAGAGGTGTCTTTCAAGGAAGCATTATCAACCCACTATTGTTTGCAATAATGATTCAATTCAATTAAATTCAAATCACTTTATTCATCCCCAGGGGGCAATTGAATGACACAGAGATCATATTCCACATACAGTTTGTCATTAATAAATAAGTAAATAAATAGCAATAATGATTGATGATGTTTTTAAAGATATACAACATTCAATTGGGGTAGCATTGTCTGCAGATGATGGAGCAATGTGGAAAAAAGGAAGACATATAGATTTGTGGTGAATAAGATGCAGCAGGCAGTAAACAAAGTCCAAGAATGGGCCCTTCGATGGGGGGTTAAACGTACATGATATACTGCAAAAAGAATCTAGTGACATTTCTTTTAATTTTCATTTTCTTTTTTGAAAGTAATCGGGTTATTAAAAAGGGCTGGACCCAAATAAAAAAATTTCACAGTATCGTAAAAATCAGTGTTGTTTAAACAGAATACATACATGCGCAGATACAACACAAACAAATCAATTTTCTTTAGCGTTATTGTGACAGGCTAAATATTTGTAACGAGT